>NW_015659312.1:2153017-2154555 GCF_001515625.1 Sinocyclocheilus rhinocerous
AATTCTTTAAAAATCCTACAATGTGATTTTCTGGATTTTTTTTCCTCATTTTGTCTCTCATAGTTGAGGTATACCTATGATGAAAATTACAGGCCTCTCTCATCTTTTTAAGTGGGAGAACTTGCACAATTGGTGGCTGACTAAATACTTTTTTGCCCCACTGTATATGAAAACAGCAACACTGATAATGATATGAAATGTTTCTTGAGCACCAAATCAGCATATTAGAATGATTTCTGTGGGATCATGTGAAACTGAAGACTGGACTAATGGCTGCTGAAAATTCAGCTTTGCCATCAACCGATAAATTACATTTTGAAATATATTAAAATAGAAAATAGTTTGAAACTACAATACTATTTAGCAATTTTAGTGCTTTTACTGGATTTTAGATCAAATAATTGGTGAGCATGAGACTTTTATTAAAAACATTTTAAAAAAATCTTACTGACCCCAAACTTTTGAGTGGTAGTGTATATTACACTAATACATTATATGTCCTGTTGAAACAGGAAGTTGGTACATATTGATAATCTCTCTCTCCCTCTTTTTTAAATAGCCATTGGGGAGGGTCATTCTTAGTCTAAAAAGCATTTGATTGGACAAAAATCTGTGTAGTTCAGGATGAGTCATTAATATATCGTTTAGTATAGTACACCTTTTAGTATAGTAAACTTGCATTTAAGTGGCTTCAAATATACTTATCAAAATGTTTTTTTCCCCGAATTTTTTTTTTTTTTGGCACTTCTTCTTTTTTAAATTTTATTTGATATTTTATTAATATACAAATTTGATATATGCAAATAAATATACAAATTTTATATATGCACACACACACACACATAATAAAATATTCCATTATATATAGAGAGAGACAGAGAGAAAGGAAGAGTTCTCTTGGTATAATTCTAATCATTACAATTTTTATTTGCATTACAATTACATAGAAAGATGAGAGGAGCCAGAAGCAGGATTCTCCTTAGCAAGTTTCAGAACATGTGGTCAAGTGAAATCGTTCACTCTATCAAAGTTTCTGACCCACTTATGATTTTCCTGAGCCAGTGCTGGGAAATAGATTGGATAATTTGATTCTGACTTGCCCTGGTAATTTTCTGCCTCTGTAAGTGTGTGTATTTGTGGAGAGCACTACATTGTTCAGTGGCAGTGAGTAAAGGAGTGCTGTGTGACTAAAGTGCCAGTCAGAGTGAGCTGGGTGAATACGTGTCACATTGATGATCTTTGGTCTGAAAAAAGTCAGTAACAGGGTCATCCTCTTATCTTATCAGAACACTGGAGCTTTGCAAACTGACAGGGCCTAAGGGGCATATTCAAAGTGGTCTCTCATTTTCCTGTTTCTCTTTTATTGTTGTTTAAAGCATCATGCGACGTTAGGACTTGTGAATCTCCAAAATCAGTACATATTTGTACTTTTTTATGATGCAGTTTATGAGGAAAAAGCACAAATGCATTGCCCTTATCCTGTGTTTTTTTTTTTTTTTTTTTTTTTTTTTTTTTTTTAAAAACAGCCTTTTAACCTT
>NW_015659312.1:2154740-2167560 GCF_001515625.1 Sinocyclocheilus rhinocerous
TTTTTTTTTTTTTTTTTTGCTGTATACTATTTGAACTGAGGTTCTTCAGCACACTGGATGGAGCACCCAGCACCCTCCTTCATATTAGAGGTTATTAAGAGCTAGTCATAATGAGCGTCATTCACCCCCTCTGTTGCTCTGCATCATGTGGGCACATCAATGGCTCACCAGTGCCTGGCTACAAATCAGCCAGACAAGAAGAACAGGGAGCTGAATGGGTGGCTGTGCTCTGGCAAATATGGGATTAGAGAAGATTCAGGATATGACACAAAAGGGAAGGATGAGTGTCAGATGCAGTGGAAAAAAAGCAATGGACGGATTTAAAACTTCATCTGATGCTTGTGCAGCAGGCCATGATATCATGTCATGAATGAATAGCTGAGGTTTTGTCATAACTCAGCATGGTGTCAATCCCAGAAATATGGCCGCCTTCATGTTCCTTCTTCAAGTCTTAGGCCTGTGTTGTATTTTTATAAGTTAAAGTTAAAGTATTCGTAGAACACATTATGAAAAAGTTTTGGCCTCGACTTTATAAGCACTCCAGATGCACTATGGCAGAATGTTCTTGAGAGAGTGGTTTTGACTGGTACGATGCAATAGCCTGAAGTGTTCTTCAGCCAAGGAAATCCTGGAAGCTGTACAGCTCTTCTGATAAGATGTTTCCTGGAACAGAATGTTCTGCTCGCTGGAATAAAGGAGGAGCCTTGGTTCTGTTCATTACAAATAATGAAATCAGTGTCTTCAGGTAATATATCTGTTTGTTTTTTTAATGATGAAATGATGATATGTTTCTTAGGGAGTTGACCTGATTAATGCCTGCCTTTCACTATCCATTTTTCATGTGGGCCTGTACAGCTTGTACAGTATTAAATGTTCACTTAAACATGTAAGCATTTCAATTATGTAAATAACATTAAGATAAATCAATACAAAGGCTCATTACATATTTAAAAATCCCATTTCTTTTACGTAAGGCTTAATGGCACGACCTCTTCTGTGTCCCTGAATTTTCCTGTCTATTCCCAACAATTGCCTAAAGAATTCTCACAAGGATACGAGGAAGGGTGTTGTACTTCCTCTTGTTCCTCTTATTGTACACAACCTAAGCAGATAAAAGTCAAGCTATCCTCATTTGTACTGAGGCAAAAGACCATTTTGTAAACCATGTGAACCAAAACCTGAAGGTCAGATTTTATTTATTTATTTTTATTTCTCCTAAAAGTCAAGCCTGCTTTGTCTAAGTTTTAGTTAATAGACTTCAGACCTATTCTTGATACATTTCTTTCCATCATACCATCTCTCATAATTCCTTACCAGTGTCAAACGGCTAAGTACGAATAGTTCTTTCCATTTCCTTTACCATGCTACTGAATGTATAAAGATTTTAATCTGTCTTTTACTTTTGGGAGAGAGTTCTGATTGCTGTTGGGAGTGTAATGATCCCATGTAATTAGTCTCACAATAAATTGCAATAACACGCTGCACAGCTGGGAGATGTAGCTTTGTTGCACTGGAATAATCTCCTTCCCTGGAAATGAAATACTTATTTAGACCTAAGAGTGACTGCTGTTTTAACATTTGCTGAGAAATATTACCATCATGTGAAACTGAAATGTATTAAGTTACTGACCACCACAACAAACATCATGTTAAATCCAAATGATTGATTCGCATTCAAATGGCATACAAATTTTACTGAAATAATAGAATCTTACTAATAGTGTCTCAATGGTTAGGATAATAATAGATATCCTAACCACTGGTCCATTGTTATGCAGTGCTGCATTTTTTTTATTTGTATTTCGGGAAAACAGACCAAGCCCAAGGTTATTTCCAAGAAAAATGCCATTTGCATTGGTTGCTAGCCCAGCAAATTTTATTTATACCGCTGTGCACACCTGCTTGTGTCACAGCTTGTGTGTGTGTGTTACACACACACACACATTTATTGTGTTTTGAATTTCATACAACTGGTCATTGCACAGTTTTAATAGTGTATTAATTCTAAATAAAATTCTTAGTGCAGGATTATAGTTATTTCAGTCAGGTGAACCTGAAGGACACCTGTCATATCCCAGCTGCAAACAAGAGAGTTCAAACCCTCATCAGTAATGGAATTATAGATGGCATAAAATCATCAGGACAATACAGCTTATTATTCCTCTTCATTAGCCTTTTCTCCATGAAAGGGGCATTTTAACCAAATTAGCATAATGTTATTGAAATGGATCTTTTTATTTTATACGGCGATTTAAATTCACATTATCCATTTGAACTTCAGAGGATGAGCAGCAAATTAAAATTGGATCAGTATATGAAGGGAATTGATAGTTATCAAATCAAAGAGCTGTAAATAATTGTACTTTGTTATGTGGTTTTAAGTATCTCCACTTATCACATTTGAGAGGAGATCTTAATACCAAAGCTGTTTAGATCATTTTTCTTGCTGTTGTTGAATTATTCAGGCATGTTTTACTATCACCAGAACTTCGAATGTAAACAGTCTCAACATTTCCACGGAAGTGAGGGGTGGTATGAGAGTCAGAGCCACAGTCTGACTAACCCAACAAGCCCTGGCAAAGAGAAAGGATTAAAAAGATTTAGACTTGTTCTGACAGCTAAATGCAAATGTAACTTACTACTAAATATAATAAATATAAATGGTACTAAATTAAAGTGCATGATGGCCAAAGAACATTTATACCAAACATTTTATCTGAAAGAAATAGTTCACCCACCTAAAATGAACATTTCCTGAAAATGTACTCGCCCTTAGACCATCCAAGATGTAGACGAGTTTGTTTCTTCATTGGAATAGATTTGGAAAAATTTAAACCGTCATAGTAAACCACAAACCATAAGTCAATAAACCATAATAACGCTTCACAATCTAGAGAAAAGAGAAGTTAATCCCCTTTTGTCCTCTCATATCAAACCAACATATTTGTTTAAATCTGTTTAGGACTGTTTTTGCTTGTAAACGTTTGTTGATCTGTGAATATTTCTGTCCTGATTCAGGCTAAATGATGTTTTCAATAGTGAAAGCAATATTATGTATAGAGGACTCATATTTTAGCTGGAAACAACGGTTTTAAGTTTAATAGTGGATTTGTATATTACAAACTCAAATTTTTTTTGTTTCACTGGAGTCATGTGGATTAATTGTGGATTATTGGGATGTTTTTATCAGCTGTTTGGACTTTCATTCTGACGGTACCCATTCACTTCAGAGGAACCATTGTTGAGCAAGTGATGCAATGCTAAATTTCTCCAAATCTGTTCCAATGAAGAAACAAACTCATCATCTTGGGTGGCCTGAGGGTGAGTACATTTTCAGCAAATTTTCATTTTTGGGTGAACGATTCCTTGAAGTAATGTCAGCTCAGTCTGAAGGGGTAATCAGTTGTACAATATCATTTCACATCCTGTTCCTGCCGTGCTCAGAAAACCTCTCCCTATTGAACAGGAAGGGCAGTTTGTTTACATGTTGTCTAAGTATTTCCGTCATAGTCCATAAAATCTTTGCACACAAGACAGCAGTGTGTCCCAATGCTGTGTTTGATATACTGTAAAGCAAAGGACAGCTTTATGTGGCAAAAAGGATTTGGGGATGAATGTCAATCATTGGTAGCTGCAAATACTCTTTTAAAATAGCTATTTTTTAGTTGAGTTTCTTTGTGTGACCTGTGGGGGATCTCTTAAAGGCATTTTTGTGCCGTTGAGTTACACGTAAAGTAATAACTGATTAAGATCACAGCTTAATTATTTGTCTAAACCAGCAACATTATTTGATTAACATTGGCTTAAATTAAAGGGGTCATATGATGCTGCTAAAAAGAACATTATTTTGTGTATTTGGTGTAATGAAATGTGTTTATGCGGTTTAAAGTTAAAAAAACACATTATTTTCCACATACTGTACATTATTGTTTCTCCTCTATGCCCCGCCTTTTTGAAACGCCTCGATTTTTACAAAGCTCATCGGTCTAAAAAGCGAGGTGTGCTCTGATTGGCCAACTATCCCGTGCGTTGTGATTGGCCGAATACCTCAAGCATGAGACGGAAATGTTACGCCCCTCACATACCGTGTCCGGCAGAAAGGAAAAAATGAAATCGCATCATATGACCCCTTTAAGCTTAAATCTGAGTGCAATCAGCCGGTATCTTAAATTAGATGAGAAATTAGTTTAAATTGAGACTTAAATCTAATTAAGACTTGTTTCAAACACTTCAAAAAGCAGCAGTTATATTTCCAGAGCAGTCAACTTCTCCAGCAGATCTGTACAAATCCTCTCTTCTTTGGCCTTCTTTAGGCAACATTATCTCACAGATACCAACGGGGGGATCTCAAGTCTGGTATCATGAAACAAAACACACATCAGAAACTCAGAGACCACATTTTCTCTCTTGCTATGGCCCCTTTTCTCCCTATTGAACAGATTTATATTAAATCCCTAGGGGCACAACAAAAACAACACAAAAGGCAAATATATGCTTTATGAACATAAAAATCAGAAAAGAGATTATAAAAATGATTAGTTTCAGCTTACTCAAAACTTAATGGTCAGTCTTCAGTTTTCTCATACTAACTCTCCTAGTACAATGCTGTGTATGACTTTATTATGTGGCATCATTGGGAAACAAATGAACATCAGGGAAAACAAAATATACTTATATATACTTGTGTATATAAAGAAATCCTTTCCTCTGAACATTTTAAACTCTTTCTTATTACTTAAGTAATTTCATTAATATTCATAAATGAATGTTTACTTTTTCCCTTAGGGGTGTTTTTCATCATGAAATGTTTGGATGTGCATGAAATAAATATGATGGAATCAGGAGTCAGCTCCGGACAGAAAAAGCTCAATCACTAACAACAGACTGGAAATATATATATATATATATATATATATATACCAATTCCATCAATCAAACCAAACAGAAGAGTTGATCTGAATTGAACGCTGAATGAAAATATCTTCTCTGCATGCATGAATAACATTTGAGTCTTACTTACTGTCAGTAGTAAGTTCAGTAGCAAAAAAATATAGGCTGCAGGTTTATACAGTACTTGATGAGACAACTGAAGCTAAACAACAAAATGTCATATTGATTATATCACAATCCAATGCTGAAGAACAAAACAGTACTTAAGTAAAAATACTCAGACTCTATTGAAATAATGTGTCATGGTAATACATACTTTGCCAGTCCTCAAAAGAAAATACTATGATCATTAGAAGGTGATATGGAAAGGCTTTCATAAAACGTTCCCTTGGATGTGAATACAGCAAAGTGAGGTTAAGATCAAATCCTTATTACAAAAACACCAGGATTATCATTGCAAACAAGATGAAGTTGTCCAATTTATAAAAGTGCTGCTGACAGAAAACTCTCTTGAGAAACTGATTAAAATTGCAACACTGCCCCTGTGCTTGAGGTGATTACAAACAAAGCCACGATGAGGCTGTTTGGCCACTAGAGAACCTCCCTCTTTGATCCATCAGTTACAATTGTAATCATTCTCCGTGTCTTCTGTGCAATTTAAACGATTCTCCAGTTCCTGAATAACGGCTTCCCTTCCCATTTGATCGTTTCTCCTATTTTCCATGATCAAATCCTCTAAACTTTGAAAGTCCAAAACGTGACTTTTCTTCTCCGACAGCTGCAGTTTCATCTTGTACGGTTGCTTCCCGATTCGTATCTCGCCTCCAATTTTAAATTCGCGTTTGCCAAACCTGCACCAGGCAGCGAAGCATTCAGAGTTCTTCCAGCAAATGTCTCGCTCTTTCATCCCCACTTGCTCCATGGCATTCTGCACCACAACATCAGGGCTCAGCGCGCGAAACTTATACAGGTCGTTCACAATTCTGCCCCTTTTACCTTGACTGGCATCGAAAAGAAAGTCGCATTTAATCTCGTTTCTATGCAAATGAACCACCTGTTGGTCATCAACACAAACGGCCCAGTGCGGGTACTGACCGATAGCCACAAACTCCACCAGGTCACCGGGTTTGCATTTATTCGCTAAGTTCTCCCACGACAGGGTTCCCACTTCACCGAACCTGCTATTCCTGTCGTATATGCACTCGTCGCGATAATATACCGCGCATTCTAATTCATTTCGGCAGTCGTAATGTTTAACACCTTCCGTTTCGGTCTCATCGATGTTGTCCTCCTGCTCGTTGTCATCAGCAGAGAAAATATAAGACACGCCGATCCGTGGAGTGTCGTCCTCTAGGTCGAACCCATTAGGGTCAGTCGTGGGTAATTCATTGTAATTTAAATGGGTAAATTTCTCCACTTGATTCCCCATAACAGTGTCCGAAACTCGTGTTAACAGTTTCGCGTCCCACCTGTATAGGTCGCGGAGGGGAGATTTCAAAAGCGCAACACGTAATCCGGCTCTGGAGCCCAGTTCAGGTCTAAGTCCATGTCTTCTTTTTATCGGCGAATTGCTGTTTGGAATAATTGCGTGATGTGCGTTTTGGCATATCATACAGCTATCCGACCTGTTTGCCAGCCATAAGATATTATGCCATCAGAGTTTCAGTCTGCGTTCTGAACAGGTGCGTCTCACCTGCTCACTCACTTCCTGGTGTGAGTCGCAGACAGGGGAAGCCCATCAGACACAGCGGTGAACGGGGAGTCCTGCGGTTAAAGTCTCCAGTAAAGAATTGCACTTTTGATGAGTTACTTCCTCTCTTACCAAGTAATGGATGGCGTCCACGGCTCTTTGAAGTTCTGGTAGTCGCAGAGGCAGCAACAGCGCTCTGTGTGAAATAGTAGTGCGCACAGTAATGTTTACTCAAGGCAACGGTCAGTTAAAGAGACAGTACACATTTAGACTGGAAGCAGAATTATGTTGGTTCTTCAGCTCATTGAGCTAAATTCATACAGAGTCTACAGTTTAAAGGGGTCATGAACTGAGAAATAACATTCCCTTTATCTTTTGACATATTTTACTATAAAAAACATCCTGTACGTTTCAGAACGCAAAACTTTCTTGTTAGTCTAAAAACAGCTTATATTGAAGTCAATCTGCCAAAACGACAGGTTGTGGAATGTGCCACTTTATGACATAATAGTGTGGCTATAAGCACTGCCTCCGCAGAAGATCAATGCCTGCTTCTACATCACAGCCTGTTTAGCCCCGCCCACCGATTCGTGCATGTAGTGTAAATAATGAGAGCAGCAAACGCAGGTCTACGCAGAAACCAAACAATAAAGATGGCCCCGAAGACAAGATGCTGTGCAGTGCCAAATTGTGGAAAAACTAAGTATTTGCACTGCCTTCCTTCTGATCCCAACATTAGGAAAGAGTGATCAGTGGATGAACTTTATTTTTAATGACAATGCTGTGCCAAAAATATTGGATCTGACAGTAATGTCGCAAAACACAAGTGTAAGTAACTGTTTTTATTACGTGGTCACTATTGCTTTGTCTGTTATTACAGATAATTTGATATGTAAGTTACTGAGTATTTATGCGTTTTCACATAGATCCTTCATACATCTATGAAGGATGTAGGCTGTCAAACATACAAAACTGTTAGCCAGTCATAGCAGTGGACGTTTACTTCAGAGTCTACAAGCCGTCACACCTTTTCAAACGATGATGAGGGGGGACTCAGAGGACAGTACAAAATAATAATTAAAAAGGCAGATCATGGTCCCTTTAAAGATTACCTTTCTGACCAGATGCTAATATTTTATAGTATATGTATGCCTGCATAAATTCAAGAGTGGGTGCCAGTCAACCAGATTGTATGACTTAGAGTCTCATGTGACATACCTGAACTTTGAACTCAAACATGCTGACATTTTCAGGCATCATAATGATGCAGTACTACAGAGTACAGATATGCTACAAATCAGTTCTTTAAAATCTTTTTAATTATTATACACAGGATGCGTGTAGTATTCAATTGTACAATTAAGGCTTGGAAGGCCTCCAAATAAAAAAGCACAGCTTTTTTGATTCAACCACATTATGATTCAACCACACCTGGAAACATTAGTGAAACTTCTGCAATTAATATTGTAGTAATGTTTAAAATAAAGCTACACAGAAGCTCACACAGAAGTCGCATTCAAACCAAGCAGCTTTTTGTTGGTCAGTGTGACTAATTTGTGTTCAAGTGAAATTCCAGGTCGAGCAGATTCCTATTGAAATTACTCTATTTCATCTGGGGGGGGGAAATCACTGAACAATGGTAAATGTGTCACCTTTGGTAACCACAAGAATTAGTTCATGAAGAGGTACTGTAATTACAGCAACACCTTTTCGATTGCATTAGAAAGTCATTATTTATCACATTATTATAGACATTAAACCTATATTTAAAAACAATTAAATAAAAATAAATCAATTAAATATATATTGCAAACATTATTAAATAAAAAAATCGTAAATCAGCCAAATTACTTTATTCATCTACCCTGAATAAAGTCCAATACTGTGTCCTTCACATTAAATACAGTGGCAGCATCTTCAGAGGCATCTCCCTGGAGGTACTTCAGCTTGTGGTATCCAGTCTGGGGCACGTGGGTCGGTAAACCACTGCAATGTTTAGTCTTGTGCTGTGGATTGCCAAACAGCTAGCCTCTGGCTGTCAGTCCATCACCCCCAGTGCATGGGCTTCTCATACCCAGAAGCATGCCTCAGCTCTTAATTACCTAACGTAACAGCTGGCCAGTGAGTCTGATTGCATTAGTCATTATTTATCACATTATTATAGACATTAAACCTATCTTTAAAAACAATTAAATAAAAATAAATCAATTAAATATATATTGCAAACATTATTAAATAAAAAATCGTAAATCAGCCAAATTACTTTATTCATCTACCCTGAATAAAATCCAATACTGTGTCCTTCACATTAAATACAGTGGCAGCATCTTCAGAGGCATCTCCCTGGAGGTACTTCAGCTTGTGGTATCCAGTCTGGGGCACGTGGGTCGGTAAACCACTGCAATGTTTAGTCTTGTGCTGTGGATTGCCAAACAGCTAGCCTCTGGCTGTCAGTCCATCACCCCCAGTGCATGGGCTTCTCATACCCAGAAGCATGCCTCAGCTCTTAATTACCTAACGTAACAGCTGGCCAGTGAGTCTGCCGTGTATTTGCTTACTCCAGTGTGGGGATGTCTGACTGTCGCCATGAGGCATATCACCAGTTACACCAGTTGCAAACTGAGCGTCCATCTCCCATCACCACATCAAAACAAATCCTACAGCCTCCTGAGAGTACCTTCAGACCAGACACACCTGCTCCCCCATTAAGTATTAATATTAAATCTCATTAGCATAATGTGCTTAAAGTTTAAATGATGTGCAATCTTGTCAAGTCACCTTTATTTATATGGTGCTTTATACAATACAGATTGTTTCAAATCAGCTTTACAGTATTAAACAGGAAAATTACAGAATCAATTATGCAAACTTCTTCAAATATGAAACAAATCCAAATTCTCTAACAAGACGATATAGTGTCATTATTCACCTCCAGTCAGTTCGGTGTTGGTTCTTAAAAATAAAGGTTCCATAAAAAATTTTTTTACAGCAATGACATTGAAGAACCATTCTGGTTTCTCCGTAGAACCTTTCAGTGAGCAGTTCTTAAAAGTACCATTTTTTAAAGTGTAAAGAACATTTTAATAATAACATTTTAATAATCTAAAGAACCTTTTTGCACTAATAAAGGTTCTTTATTGGCATCTGGTTCCATCAAGAAGCTTTAACATCCATGGAACCTTTGAGTTGTACAAAAGGTTCTTTAGATTTAAAAAAAAAAAAAAAAACTTTATTTTTAAAAGTGTAAAGAACCTTTTGTGCGATAGAAGGGTTCTATGGATGTTAAAGTTTCTTCATGAAACCATCAATGCCAATAAAGAACCACTATGTGCCAAAAACTTTATGATTATCAATTTATGATTCAGCGATCATTCCTCAGAGTGACATTTTCACTGAAACCTCATATGTTATAAAGATCCACACACCCCGCATATCTATCCTGGTGAGTAAACAAAGGAATTTCAACTACCTGACATTTCGGTATTGACCTGACACAACCACAGGAATTCCTCTGAGTGTTTTGACTCTACAAAAATACTTTTTTTTTTTTAAGTTTCTCTCACCCCGAGAGCCTGTACTCTGGCCATTTTGAATGCCAAGGCACCTTGTGTCAGTATGCCTGTGACACTGTATGAAGCTGTCTGCCACCGTTGAAGATACAAAGATAAACAGTGTTGCCTTCACACTGACTCGCTCAGTGAAAGAACTCATTATTTAGTTTCCTCAACTGTTAAAAAAAAA
Source organism: Sinocyclocheilus rhinocerous (assembly GCF_001515625.1). Classification (NCBI taxonomy): domain Eukaryota; kingdom Metazoa; phylum Chordata; class Actinopteri; order Cypriniformes; family Cyprinidae; genus Sinocyclocheilus; species Sinocyclocheilus rhinocerous. The sequence continues at coordinate 2,165,062 of NW_015659312.1, forward strand.
GACGTCTGGAACACAACACCACCAAGAGTAAACAAAATAGGGTGAAAGTGCCACTCTGGTGGGAATGCATTGATGTTTTTGTTTCCAGTGGCTATGCACTTACATCAGAAGAATTTTAAGCAGCTAATAGTAAGCCCCTTAAGACCCCTCTTTCTCTCTCTAGGTTTCCAAAGGCAACTGCCTTCCATCAAAGGTGTATTATTGCTGAAGGTGCACGGTGTGTGTCTGTTTGTGTCACGATGAAGCGTACCAGAAGCCTGGACTGACTGCAGAGAGAGAAATGAAAAGAAGGCCGAGAAGATCGTCAGGTGACAAAAAAGTGAGGTGAAAATGACAAAGGTATGTTAATGGTATTGAATGCAACTCTGTTATCTGTAAATTCTTCCGTTTTCCCACAGTTACTTTGATATTTGTTTTTCTTTAATGGATAAATAGCTGTGTTGTCCTATAGTACAATGTGAGTTTGCTGCAAAAATCATGAAACCACTTTTAGGTAGTTTAGTGATCAATAATATTGAGTGCAGTGAAACATTTATTTTTCTATTCATAATACCCAGCATGAGTAATGAGTATAAGGACTTATTTTATTCCAGTAAATTCAAGTATCGTTTGAACTGCACTGACCTCTAGAGGAGCATGACATTTTAACCAAAATATAGCACTCATCTCACAAATATGCCAGCAGGCCTAAAGTAGTGTTCTGTGGACTAGGGGTTTTCAAACTTGGGTCCGCAAGTGGGGGGGGGACTATATAAGTTATATTGTAGAAACTATATAAGTTTCTACAATATATACTAAATATATTGTAGAAACGTAATTTTCTGTAAAGTTGCTTTGCCACGATTTGTATCGTGAAAAGCGCTATACAAATAAACTTGAATTTAATTATTTATTTAGTTAGTTTTAAAATGTATTTTTTCAGGGCTGTCAGCGTTAATTATTTTTATGTTTACATTCACTAAATTTAACAATAATATTTCATTCTGGTCAGAATTCAATTGAATTCAACATTAATTGTATTTTTTTCTTTCTTTTTTCCCATAATTTGTTCGTTTTATAATTATTTTCCATATAATTTATTTGTATTAGTATAATGACAATGTGAAAAGCAATTATTTCATTTTGGGAACAATTATTTGATTTAGTTATCTTTTTATAAACTTTTTATAAACATTAGTCGCGGCACCCTTTGGAAATGTTAACAAATTTGTGGCACCCTACAAAATAAATTTTGTCACAATATTTGACTTTCTAACTTCGATATGATACTTTGAAAAGTATAGATATTCGGTACAGCAGGGAAGAACTGCAGAATACACTGTCATACAGATATTTTTAATATTATTAAAAAAAAATGTGTCTATCAATGGTGTCAATCAGTAGGCTAATTTCTAATGAAAAGACCAATTTATATGACAGATTTTAATGTAGGCTTTTATTCATATGTAAACATTGTGAGATAGCTAGTTATAATGGTAATTAAACAAAGTTTTGCTCACTCATATCCAAATAATGTTTAATCCTAGAAAGCTATTACTATCAGAGGACACGGGAGCATAACGGTTAACAGATCAATGAATGAGAGGGCTGCGTTACCAGAGTTGCCCATTTACCACACCTTGTTACAGCACAGTAGGGCTATTGCAAACAGAAACAATACTGTACTACATAGATGTTTCCTGTCAGCTTGATTTTTGAGTGGACTTTGCTGTTCCGATGAGCATGAACGGTATATGAGTGGAGCAGTCACATGGGCCGTGACCGACTGAGCAGAGCACACACACGCGTAGAGCGGGATAATACGCAGAGCGTCACACCACGTGAAAGTGAATCCTGAGCGGTGGACTAATTTTCGGCAGCATTTCAGTGCATCTCTAATTATTGGCGACATCAGAAATGGATATTATATAATAGCTGCTTTTATGAACATTTTAGCAATTTAAACATATTTAAAATAAGGATTTTTTTACACGGCACCCCTGCTCTCCGGCACCCCGGTTGGGAAGCACTGCTGTAGACAATATCATGTTGTGAGTTTTCTTAGATGTGCTCTTTCTTGCATTTGTAAACACTGTAAAATACCAATACCAGACTGTTGAGTACATTACAGCTGGTTTGTTTGCTCTGAATTTCAAAGAAGAAATTTTTGTATTTGCTGTTCGGTGATGGTGATTAGAACTTTTGCCACTTTTGAAAGTAGAACATTCTCTCCAGGCCATATCAGTAAAAAAAACTGCGGTCAAGCCAGCCGCCAAGTCGAAAAGCACGGTCAATCTAGCCGCCACCTTATTTCGAGGGTCGCGCATAAACTGCCTATTACGGTAAAACTGTCAGAGAACTGATCTGAATGCAGTGCTCCTCTTCCAGCGAACGCGATTTTTTCCCAACACACAGTCCGTAACTGTCTGATGTTGAATACCAAAATAAAAGCCCTCCAATACTCATATTACAAAATAAGAGCAAGAATATACGCTTGCTGCATCTCTACATTCAAAAAGC
>NW_015659312.1:2167750-2183909 GCF_001515625.1 Sinocyclocheilus rhinocerous
CACCTCAGATTGAGAGTACACCTTACCACAGTGTCAGCTGCGTCGTTTTAGGACTGTCTGATGTGGAATTACAAAATAAGAGCCCCTCAACTTTCATATATGTGTTGTTTAGTGTCTACTTTCAAAAAGCAATAAAAATAAAAGTTCTAGATTGCACAGACCAGTTCCAACTCAGTTTGAGAGTACACCTTGCCACAGTGTCAGCTGCGTCGTTTCAGGACTGTCTGATGTGGAATTACAAAATAAGAGCCCCCTCAACTTTTATATATGTGTTGTTTTGTGTGTACTTTCAAAAAGCTATACAAATAAAAGTTCTAGATTGCACAGACCAGTTCCACCTCAGATTGAGAGTACACCTTGCCACAGTGTCAGCTGCATCGTTTCAGGACTGTCTGATGTGGAAGTACAAAATAAGAGCCCCCACAACTTTCATATACGTGTTGTTTTGTGTGTATGCATTCTATGGCTACGTGCATGCAGTTGCACAGAATTTTCTATATTTATTTACCTCCCCACTAACAAAGGGCCCACCTCTCTCCATTTCAACAGATTTTTATTTTTAATGACTTTGTCTACTGTGATTACACATTTAAAGGTTTTGCTTTGGGGTGCATAACTGTCACGGCATTGAATGTGTACAAGGTATTGACATTGGTGGGACATTACTCATCATCTTGAGATACAACTTTATTTTCATTAAATATTACAAGTACTCAGCAACAAAATTAAATTTAGCATCTATACAATTTCAAATAGTAGCGTTGTGCTACTATTATAATAATATATAAATAATATTTATATAATATATAAATCTACACAAAATAAATAACTGAACAAGTAAATATATATAGCAGGTGAAAAAAATACAGACTATTCAACCTTAAATAGAATAGCAGTAAGTTGGTTTTCTCAAGCCAGTGTAATTACTGATTTGTCCTATATTACTTCCTGTACAGTTAACTAAAATGGACCATTTGTGTTGGTCATAAACATATGGTTAAATAGTCTGTGGTTCTTTATAGCCTATGTGTTTCTGTGTGAAAAATGAATTTGGATGCATAACCAATGGATAGATTGCTGTTAAAACATACGTTCCTACCGGTGTAATGCAGATTTCAGTAAGTTTATGGTTGACTGGAAGAAGCTGGCCATGAGCTGGCATTCAGCTCAAATACTGGCATTCAGCTCAACAATAACCGTTTGAACAGGTTATTGTTGTGAAGACAAGACTTGCTTATGATCTTGGGAGTTCTGACATCTATAACAAACATCGACTGTAGTGAAGATGTTCAGTTGCTGGGGATACTAAAGATACATTTTAATAGATTTGCATTCACCACAGGGGTACACCATATTGGGAACCCAATAGGCATGCATACACTGAAGTATTTAAAAGATGTCAGTATGTCATATTGCTATTTTTCCCATATCACAAGTAATTACTGACCAGGAGGCCTAAAGGTTAAATTAATCAAATCACAATTGATGGAAATTAGTTAGGAAAGCTGCCATATGCTGGAGTCTGACACAGTACATGATGGTCTTATATCATTGATTTTTTAGATGGCAAGGGGAATAATGAAGGCATTTCCAGCTGTTCCCATTTTACATTTTGGAACTTCCAGTTAGGAAATGGCCAGTGAACGGAAAATGATAGCTCTGCAGATACTCAAAGCATCAGGTTTGTAAAGCAAGTTCTTGTCTGCTGTGTGCTGGAATGTTTAATAAAATGCAGCTTTTTAGATCTGACTCAAGTCAAAATTAAAATACACAAAGCAGAAGTCAAGTATAAAGTAAAACAGTATTAGAAAAAATATTTGGTAACAATTTATAATAAGTATACACTAACAAATCATTTGCAAAGTATTAGATAGTAGTTAATATTTTATAAACTTTTAAGTTAATAGAGTTAATAGTCTATATATATATATATATATATATATATATACAGTGGGTACGGAAAGTAATGATTTTAGCAAATGGCTGCAATATAACAAAGAGTGAAAAATTTAAGGGGGTCTGAATACTTTCCGTACCCACTGTATATATATATTAATAAAGTTAATAGACTATTTATAAATAGTGACTTGTTCATTAACTACAATTAACGAAATTAACTATGAATATAGCTGTAAGCAACAGTTACGGGGCCAAGCACCCCAAAGGCAAAATGAGGAGCTAAGCATGGCATGGAGCATCAGACCAAATAATAAACAAATAATAAAAGCAACAAATAATAAAAGCAATTTTAGGATTATTAGGGGCCAAGCACCGAAGGTGCGTAGGCACCTATTGTATCCGTTGGCGTTATTATTATTAGGGACCAAGCACCGAAGGTGCGTAGGCACCTGCTGAATCCGTTGGCGTTGTTATTAGGGGCCAATCACCGAAGTTGCATAGGCACCTATTGTATCCGTTGGCATTATTCTTCTTCTTCGTCCGTTTCTTCCGCTCTTGAGTCTATGGCCGCCCATAGAGCCGCTTGCGGGAAAGTTGTGAAATTTGGCACACTGATAGAGAACAGTCTCAACATTAACCAAAGCAAATTTCTAGTCTCTAACTCAAACTCTGTAGCGCCACCACTTGTCCAAATTTTCACTCATGTTTATGCTAATAACTTTTGAACCGTAAGCCACAGAAGAAAAATCCTTGGCTCATGCCCGAGTCGAATGAACACCAAAATTAAAAAATTGTAAGGTTTAGTTTTTTCGCTAATTTCTATTGTTCGAAAAACCTACTTTTTCGAACTCGTCCTAGACGGTTTGTCTGATTTTCCCTAAAATTGGCTCAGATCATCTTCAGACCATGCTGGCAAAAAGTTATGGAATTCAAGTTGATTTGTCCAACCGTTCTCGAATAACAGGCGAATGAATTCTACGAAAAGCATGCAAAAATGGATGTGAGGCTATATCTCCGCAACGGTTTGGCGTATTGAGACCAAACTTGGTGTGTGTTATAACAAGCATGACCTGAGACTACCTTCAGGGTTTTGGCGCTGTGCCACCTAGTGGTCAGGAGATATGAAAAATGCATATTTTTGCTTATAACTTCTGAATGGTTTGGCAAAAAATCACAAAACCAGTCTCTTTAGATTCGGTGCATCATGCCTAGTCGAATGATACCCAATTTTCCCATGTCAGCCATTTTAGGCGTCGGCCATTTAGAATTTTGTCTTAAAATGCTATATTTTACGAACGCATTGACGTATCATTACGAAACTTGGTATGCTTCTTCAGCACCATGCCCTGTTGGTACTCAAAAAGTTTGCGGGCAGCGCCACCTTGTGGTCAAAAGATATAATGAAATTTCGAAAAAGGCTAATAACTTATGCTTACATTAGCCTATTGAAATGAGACTGATGTTGATAGATTCCTTGGATCATGCTGAGAACATCGATACCAATTATACCATAATTGGCCGAACTTCCTGTCCGCCATTTTGATTTATGTTGAAAACCTACTTTTTCGAACTTGTGCTTGGCCCCTAATTAATGAAATGTTACTGCTTAATTACCTCATATGTATTGAATTAGTTAATGGTTAGTTAATAACTTATTAATGATAAGTAGTTCTCCATTTAGATTAGGTCAAGTAAAATCTGGAAATGTCATGAACTAAGTGCCTAAAACCAGCCTTTATTGGACCTTCATTTCACTGTTCATTATAAGGTTTACAACATTGAATTGTACATTTTGCAAAACACTTATTTCAGGACATTTTCTAATATTCCTTGATCTAATCTAAATTAAAAACCATGTATGGTTAATAAGTTGTTAAAGCATTATGTAACTATTTATAAATGAGGTAAATAAACAATAAGAAATTGTGGTAACATTTGGTTACATTTGTTAACGTTAGTTAATGTATTAATGTATTAACTACAGTGATGAAACAATGAACAAAACAGTTATTTCAGTAATTATTAATCTTTGTTAATGTTATTGTCATGATCAGTCCATGTAAATTTACAGTGCATTAACTAATGTTAACAAGCACAAATTTGTATTGTAATTATGCATTAGTAAATGTTGAAATTAACATAGGTTAACTAATTTAGTTAACATGAACTAAGAATACACAATACTTCTACATCATTTATCAATCGTAGTAATCGTAGAAAACTCTCATGCTTACCAAGTCTGTTAAGCAGCTTGCCAGTTAGATATGGTTATAATAAGAATGTCACTTTTCAGCAAAGAGAGAGATCACGCCAGTTAAGAATTGACTTATAAGGGTCAACAGTCATACTGTAAGAGCCATATTTCATATTTCAGAATTTATATTTTCACATTTTTATTATGTAAATTTGGTACAATAATTGTTCTAGTTAATAAGTCATTTACTGTTGAATATATTTATTTGGTTTATATTTGTTCTTACTGCGCATGTTCAGTGACGTCATTTTTTGTAGTTCACCTAAAAAGATATTGACGCACATGGACAAGTTCAGACGAACGGTGGGAGAACACAAGCTTTTGACCGTTTCATAATTATATATGATATAGCATAAATTTGGCTTACAAGTACAGTATCTCTACAAATAAGTTGTTGAGAAGATATCGCTGAACAAGAGGATTATGCTGTATTTGAGAAATGTGATTCTTTATTGACTTGGAAGAATAAACCACGATAAAGGAAACTATGGACTTCGAGTGATGAATACAAGATAGGAAGATACGCGTCAAAACTTGTGGAATAACTAAAAGATATTCACATGTCCCGTACACATACGAAGATTTTACACTATTACTTTAAAGCTGCCACAAAATGCATGGATGTCACAGTATTATCGCATGCTAATAAGTTCAAGGGGGAAAAAACAGTAGTTTATCAATACAGTATATTATAATCTTGCATTACCTACATACATCTGATAGGTCTCTATACAATCAAGGGTAATCCATGGTAACAAAACTTACTAAGTTAACAACTTAAGTTAACAACTATGGAAAATAACAACTACAGATGCCAGATGACTATGCGGAGGCTTGAATACATGAAAGTATTTTATCTGCAATGTCATATAAACAGCAACCCCACAGATATATAGTGACCTTAAGGTGTTCACCAAAATGAAGGGGATGTGAATGCACATAATGTTTATATACATGCCACCGCCAATGTACATAAAACAATAACACACATTGTTATTGTCACTGGAGGTAATAGACTGTTTTAAAGGCTGATTTAAAGGCTGGATGGACAGTAAAATATCTGTTTGTGTTACTAATTCATTTTTGTTTATATGAATATTGCAGTGTTCGATGAAGCCGAAAACTGTGCCATGTGTTCACTTAAAAAGACTACTGGATCTGTGCATCGTTTGATAAATTGGGTGAGTTTGTTAACCACTTGATAAAAGAGAATGGGAAAGTGAAAAGCAATAGCAATATTAAACTTTAGCAGTTCCCTGATATTTCCGACTTATACATTTCTAGATCCAACGTGAAAGGTGGTACCATGAAGAGTGCCTGGGTATGGCCGATGAAGACCTGGAATAGGCAAGAGCTAACAACTGGAACTGCATATTGTGCTCTTAAATCCTTTCATTAAAACGAATTTGATCTTTTTTTTTTGGGTTGAAGTATGCAGTTGTTCTTTTAAATTATTGTTGATAGTTGTAAATTGTAAATTGTAAATCGTTTTGATTAAATTGAGTATAAACACTGTTTTGTGAAAAATGTGAAAGAAAAGTCTAAATGATGATAATATTAAACATTTTTATATGTGAAATTCAACATCGGAACATCTTGTCATTGTGTAGTTGATACCGTGTCAAAGTGTCCTCTCAATCTGCGGTGAAAGTGGTCTGTGCAATGTAAGAGTTTTGTTTTTATAGCTTTTTGAAAGTAGACAAAACATCACATATATGAAAGTTGTGGGGGCTCTTATTTTGTAATTCCACATCAGACAGTCCTGAAACGACGCAGCTGACACTGTGGGAAGGTGTACTCTCAATCTGAGGTGGAACTGGTCTGTGCTTTCTAGAACTTTTATTTTTTTTATTGCTTTTTGAAAGTAGACACTAAACAACACATATATGAAAGTTGTGGGGGCACTTATTTTGTAATTTCACATCAGACAGTACTGAAACGATGCAGCTGACACTGTGACAAGGTGTACTCTCAGTTTGAGGTGGAACTGGTCTGTGCAATCTAGAACTTTTATTTTTATATATTTTTGAAAGTAGAGATGCAGCAGCGTATTTATTAGATTTGGGAGGCTCTTATTTTGTAATTCCACATCAGACAGTCCTGAAACGACGCAGCTGACACCGTGGGAAGGTGTACTCTCAATCTGAAGTGGAACTGGTCTGTGCAATCTAGAACTTTTATTTTTATTGCTTTTTGAAAGTAGAGATGCAGCAGCATATTTATGAGATTTTGGGGGCTGTTATTTTGTAATTCCACATCAGACAGTCCTGAAACGACGCAGCTGACACTGTGGGAAGGTGTACTCTCAATCTGAAGTGGAACTGGTCTGTGCAATCTAGAACTTTCATTTTTATAGCTTTTTGAATATAGAGATGCAACAAGTGTATATTCTTGCTGTTATTTTGTAATATGAGTATTGGAGGGCTTTTAGAGGAAGAGGAGCTGGAAGAGGAGCACTGCATTCAGATCAGTTCTCTGACAGTTTTATCGTAATAGGCAGTCTATGCGCGACCCTCAAAATAACGTGGCGGCTAGATTGACCGTGTTTTTCGACTTGGCGGCTGGCTTGACCGCAGTAGAAAAAAGGCCGTAAGAAGTAGGTCATTCAGATCTGACACAGCATGACCCAATTTGCTATCTCACTATTTGTTATGTTCCCTTAAATTTCTGCATGAGCGGAGCAAACTATGTAATATATCACTGTCATACTGATCTTTTAGAGGTCAGCTTACTATTCCTAATAGACATATTGCATTTTGCATTGCAACGCCATCAGTGGCACCAATTAATATGATGATACTGTAGAGCAACATACACGAGCACTTGTTGCTTCTACCCAAATTAGTGTTACACAAAAAAAGCATATATATTCTCAAATATATTTCTCTTGTGCTGTATAGAAGGGCTCTTGTTTTATGGTGGTCTGTTTTCAAAATGATGCAGTGTTGTAGCGTATGAGGAGAATCACAAAGGAACCCTTTATGGGAACCAAAAGGTGAAAGTGCTCTTCAAAAAGTGTCAGACATTGTGCCTTAATATATCTAAAATGTGCCTCTTTCTATTATGAATACTTTTTGCTCTTCTCATGATGAATGCCGAACTGAAATTTCGAATGAATAGGTGCTGTTTGGTTAGTGTCAATTACTTTAATGCACAAAGGCTTGTGTTCATAGAACATGCAGGAGTAACAGGCTTACGTATGAACACAATGCAGCCCTTTACACATAGATTATGAATAAGAAATAAGATATAGGTATATCTAAGCTATAAAATAATTATTTAATAAATTTGATATCATTTTAATTACAAATTATTTAACACTTTTATAGTAATATCATATTTTAAGGGGGGTTTTTTTGTTGAGGATGTCAAGAGGTCATGTCTTTCCATGTCTTGATGTGACTGTTATTTACCCTTCATTTACTCATGCACTGTTTACTGTTAATCAGTAAGGATGCTCTCCTGAGGCACAAGCGTTTTGGAATTGAGTGCTTAGTATGAGATAATTAACAAATTCACATCAGACTCACAGTAAAACCTGTGGATGCAGTAGAACAGAGCCAATCTCAGGACTACTGTGTACCTCCCAAGATATGTGAAGTATCTGCAGACTTTAAAAGCACTATGCACTCTCCTGACAAATTATTTATCAAGATTTCTACTAAGAGACCATTATTTCCATAAAGTTCGGCTTGGGAGAATTTAAGGTCCCAACATGGCAGTACGGCATCCTCATTATTTTGAAATGAAAAATGTTTTGAAAATTCTGTGTGTGTATATGGATGTTAGGTGACAAATAAATATTTTTTTTATCTATATTATTTTATTTATTTATTTATTAACACCACCCTTTAAAAAGATTATGGTGGGCAATATATTAGCAGTAAAATCTTGAGAACAACTATGATGTTCTACAGTAGAAATTGAATTTAGTATGATGTTCTAGTCCTGGAGGCACTCCAACACTGCACGTTTTGCATGTCTCCTTAATCAAATACACCTGATTCAGGTCATCAGCTCATTAGTAGAGACTCCATGACCTGAAATTGGTGTGTCAGAGAAAGGAGACATGCAAAATGTGCAGTGTTGGGGTGCCTCCAGGACCAGGGTTGGGAACCACTGGTCTTGAAGACAATGATTAGCTGGTTCAGGTGTGTTTGATTAGAGTTGGAGCTAAACTCTGAAGGAAAGTGACCTGGAAGGGCCAAGTTTGCCCACCCCTGTTCTAGAGTGAACAAATAAATAAATATTTCAATATTATTTATTTATTTATTTGCTTGCTAGAACATCATACTAAATTCACTCTCTGATTTTACTGCTAATATATTGGCTGCTGTAATCTTTTCAAAGGGTGTTGTGTATAAGGCTCAAAGGGATTACTCAAGCTATTTATTTCAAGCCCTACAATGGGTAGGGAGGAGCAAAAAATTTTTACCATGGATTTCTTAACCTGACATTCTAGTTTTCCATCATTTCGTTTCAAGAATTTGTTTGTACCATGATGGTGATGCTAGCTAGGGTAAAAAGTAAAGTAATTCCAACTGAATCCTACCATGTAATACATTATTGCATTTGGCAGGTGATTTTGACTTACATTCAGGGTATTACATTATCAGTTTGTGCCTTCTCTAGGAATCAAATCACGAGAGAGAGAGGCCCAGTTTAGGAGGTTTAGTGCAGAAAAACCAGGTGGCTAGTTGCCTTAGGCTATTTTGTGCTTCTTCTTTTTTTTTTACTTTTACTGAAATTTCTCTATTTTGTCTTCATCACATCCCTGTATTTTTCACCCTATGTGCTTTGAAAATAATCTAAATATCTTTATTATATATTTTAATTATTTTTAAAAAGATTTCTGAAAGTAACTTGCTATGATTTTATCTAAATCTACATTTTTCTGTTTGATCAAATGTGGAGACTGTTAGTTTGTGGCTTGTATTAACAACATGTTCTCTTACGGTACAAGAGAACATTTATTTTTGAAGTTGTTGAACATTTTAGCTTACAGCATGAGAAACAGATGACAGCACAGGTGCAACTATTTTGTAATACCTCTCAGGGTACAAGACACCGCAGGACAGTGAACTAACACTAGATGGCGCAGTTGATCTAACGCTATATTTCTAAAGAAGTAGTTCACACAAATAATCTAATCATCAAAATGGTAAAACTGTTTAGATGATTTATAATAGGTCATAGAGTTATAGATTGAGATTTTGAATTAATTAACCTGTTTATTTGTTTAGTTTTTCTTCCTACATTACTGAACATTACAACAGTTTATTGATGCTTATGTAACTTCATACGCCTAGAGCGCAACCTAGTGCGGGACACTATGTTCAAACAATACCCCCATCACTCAGCGTTGTCTAATTTATAACTGCATGTTTGGCTTCAAAGCCTTCAGCTGTTATGTCTCCTCATCCTGAGCCTTCATCATCCCGATGTTTAGTAACGACTGCTGTAGTAACAGAATGCTGGCTTTGGGAGGGCTTAGAATAGCATTTGGGCAACAGTGGTGTTGTTTACAGCCTCAGTAAACATACACACGTGGTGGAGCATGAAGCAATTCAGACACACTTTGCAGACAGTGAAGAAACTTGTGTTATGGAAAAACAGAGGGGGTGAGGGCGTACCATGAGGAGGTGTTAGCAGTAGGCTATTAGCTCCAGTTCTGACAGAGAAGAGAGATTTCTATTTTTAGCGAGACTGGAATGTACACTGAGGCCTCTCGAAGGATTTCTGAACAACAAATAACATACCGCGGTCGCCCCAGTCCCTATAAACATCAACCTGCCACACTCAGAAAGTGAAAAACTTTCAGAAGTGAACTGTTTTTGAGAACAGAGGGACAAGTTTGAGTTCTGTTTGAGGTTTGATGATACATAGATATTTACAGGACCATCTAGAATGTGCTTCAAATCAGCTGAGACAAGGTAAGGTAAGGTATGGCTGACCAGGTCTCTGAGCAGATGCTTTGACTGTAGGCACAACAACATCTGTGTAGATTGTAGATAATGGCATGGCGTGTGTTTGTTATGTCAGTCTTCAGGCAAACTGGACAGCCGTAGTCTTGAGAGATTACTGTGATTGTGTGGTAAACTTGCAGAATTGTTAAACAAGTATGATATATGTTTTCTGGCTATAATATGGTGATGAGGGATATTTTTTTTACCATCTTCTTCTATCTTCTTCCATTCCCTAGATATCTTAAAATGTGCAATTGCCGAAACATTTTATATATGATGCTTTTGAAAATATGCACTGAATAATATGATTGAGCTTCACAGATGCAACTTCACACTCATGTTTAAGCATGTCATTGTGTCAGTCAGAAAGATATTAATGTTTGTTTATTATTTATTTATAGCATTCATTTTTATAAACATACTATGATAAATACACACACAAATTGAATATATACTGTTTAATGCTGTATGCGATTTATTATATATATAAATTATATATTAATATGTAGCATGATGCTACCAGTGCCAAGGTCATGGGCTTCCAATGGAATACATGAGTAGAGAAAATGTGTATCTTGAATGTTGGATAAAAGCTGAAAGATGTAAATCACTTAATTTTCAAAATCAGTAGATTTAAAAATTGAAATAGTAATATGAAATGCATCTAAACTGATGTCATTATAGTTTTTATGTACATGAGGTAAAATATCTTCTTCCATTGTGGCAACCAGTATCCGAATTAAAGACAATGTTATGATTATAAAACCTCCCTTTTTTTCTTTTCTTTTTTTTTTACAGCTTAGATGATCCAATATCAGAAGTCCTGCATTTTAAAGACAAAGACCTGACTTCCACTCTCCTCCTGGAACTGAACACCTTAAGGAAGGACCGAATTCTTACGGATGTTGTGTTTTGTTCAGAGGGCAAAGAGATCCCATGTCACCGCAATGTTCTGGTGTCCAGCAGCCCCTACTTCTACGCTATGTTTTGCAGCAGCTTCCTGGAGACCCAGAAGCCCCAGATAAACCTCCAAGGTGTTCCTTATGACATCCTTACGAGTATTGTGGAGTATGTTTACACAGGGTCCATCAGCATCACCATGGAGCTGGTTCTCCCTCTGATGCAAGCTGCCTCTATGCTACAGTACGGAAGACTTTTTGAGGCCTGCTCCACCTTCCTGCAGGCCCAGCTCAGTCCAGACAACTGCCTGAGCATGATCCGGCTCTCAGAAATCCTGCTTTGCTCAAGCTTGCGGGAAAAAGCAAGAGAGCTGGCCGTGAAGAGCTTCTCAGATGTGGTTGTCTCTCAGGACTTCTGCGAACTCTCGCTACCCGAACTGGTGAGCTACTTGGAAGACGACAGACTCTGCGTTGAAGAAGAGCAAGTATTTGAGACTCTTCTAGCTTGGATCCACCACGACCCGTTCTCCAGGTGCGGCACCATCCACGACTTGTTCCGTCGTGTGAGGCTGAGACACGTCCACCCTTCATATCTTTTCCAGTTTATCGCCAACGACCCTCTAGTCCAGGCATCGTCTTTATGCACAGAAATTATCGAATCTGTTCGTCGTCTGCTCTTTTCTGTCGGCACTCATTGCCCTGGTGATCTTGAGCCCCTGTGGGCCGCGCCGCGGCGTCAAAACTGCAAGGAGGCTCTTGTAGTAGTAGGAGGTCGTAAGAATGGCGAGCGGACGTCTCGTGATGCGCTGCTCTATGACGAGCAAACTCGCTGCTGGCAGTGGCTTGCAAAAGTCCCTTTGCGGCTCTACCGACCCGCTTATGTCTGCATGCACAGCATCCTTTACGTTCTGGGTGGCTTAACCATGAGAGCAGGAGGCCAGTACACACCTAGCAACACGGTTTACACGCTTTCTCTCAAAACAAACCAGTGGAGAATGGGAGAACCCATGGTGAAGCCTCGATACGCCCATCAGAGCTCCACCTACCTACATTTCATTTTTGTACTGGGTGGATTGACGGCTGATGGACAACTGTCCAATGAGGTAGAGCGATACGACACCATGTTTAACCAATGGGAGGCCATGGCCCCCATGCCCACCGCAGTTCTGCACCCAGCTGTAGCTGCGCATAACCAGAGAATATACGTGTTTGGTGGAGAAGACGCCATGCAGAAACCAGTTCGAATGATCCAGGTGTGATATTTCAGGCTTATTCAGATGTTTAATTGTATTGTGCTCAAATTTCACAAATTGATTTTGAAGTGGTAAAAGATGTTTGTTCTTGATAGGTGTACCACATAGGAAGGAATCTGTGGTATAGAATGGAAACCAGGACGGTGAAGAACGTCTGTGCACCAGCAGCAGTGATTGATGATAAAATCTACATTGTAGGCGGTAAGGAGGGTTTTTTTTTGGTGGTATTGTAAAAACATAATTCCTGTGTGTTGGTCTTAAAGTCACCATGAAATCAAAATTTGTATTTTTTTTGTTGACTGTTGAAGTGATTATAAATTATCCATGCAAATCATTATCTTTCTTCTTATTTTTATTTCATGTGCCCTTAACAACTATGGAGAGGTGGGGCAATAATCCTCTCTCCTCGTCTTACACTTTTTCACATTTGAGAATTATTTATTTCAACAGGCTATACAAGAAGAATGGTAGCCTATGATATTAAAACCAACAGGTTTGAAAAATGTGAAAATATGAAGGCCAGGAAGATGCATCACTCCGCTTCTGTGGTCAATGACAAGATCTATGTCACGGGGGGCCGTTTCATTAACAGTCACGAGAGTGTGGAAGATTCAGACAGCTTTGACTGCTACAACCCAAAGACAGACTCATGGGTGTCAATGGGAGCACTGCCATTCAAGCTATTTGACCATGGCTCAGTACCTCTGGTCTATCTCTCTGATAAGTTTCTGCCTACATGAATGCATTTATGTGACAATGTAGCTTAGGTTTTTAAATATGTCTGTCTCCAAGCAAAATGCTCGATGTACTGTATTTTACAGATCATACTGAAAAAATATAGAGTAAAAATACAGAGCATATTACGATAGCAAAGCAATGAGATGCACACATTTTTCACCTCTCTAAAGGTGTTTGCACATGTTGCCTTTTGATTGTGTGTGAAATATTAGTAAAATAACTAGTAATAGTTATTAAAATAGCTTAAATTAGAATTAAGAAACGATTAGAATCACCTGATCTAAAAAAATAATTGAATAATATTAGTGTTTACTACAGAATAAGTTACCTTTGAATATCTGTTCTGTATTACTTCAATTGCATATGCAAAATGATGTTTATCATGCTTCATAAAAACTAATAATGCTTTTGTGTGTTATTTGTAAGTTGACTTATCTGGCCGTCTTAAAATGTAAAATAAATTTAAAGGGAAAGTTCATGCAAAAAATAAATTAGAATACACCTTGTGATCATTTGCTCAGCCTCATGTCGATCCAACCCTGGTTGACTTACTTTCTTCTGTGGAAAACAAAATAAAATACTATAAAAGAAAAATTGGACCACCTGTAATTTTTCAAAAAACAACAAAACAACAGTCTTTTCAATGGCACACACTGTATAAAAGTCCTAGATTGTATTTTTCACTTCAACTTTCAAAACTTTTTTTGTGGAGTTTTTGTCTACTAAAAGTTTTTTTCTGAAAGACACTGTCAGCTGAACAATCTATTCCTCACAGCCTCGCTTTCATTTCTGTCAAAAATTTGGTTTAATAAATCATAACAGAATTCAAATTTTTGGTGAATTATCCCTTTAATTGCTAAGTAAAAAAACAAAATCCTCTCCCCATCAATAATTTACATCTTTGTATAACAACATATTTGTTATACTGTTTATTTGATACTTTTTAATGTAATATATCTTCAATTTGACTGTTACATAGCTCTGATGTGACCTATACATCATCCTACCTATAGATCCCAAGAGATGAAACTCATCATGTGACATGCCACGGGAGGTGTGAGAGAAATGTGTGTCTGAGTCTTACATGTCTTCCTGTCACTGTAACAGGTGTCAGCATGCCCAGACATGAAACTGTTAGTCACAAAGGAGGTTTTGATGAGCCATTAAGAGACTTGCTACTGTCTTTTCTGATAGTGTGAATTATGTGGTGGTATAAATTCACAATACCAATTTCACTTACACAAGTTATCCAAGTTATTTTAACTTTGACATTAAACTTAAGGATGGTAAAAAGGTGAACAACAATGTCCGTGTTATGATTACTCAATGCAAAGTGAGATATATGGTCCTGCATGTGCTTTTTGGGGTTTGCATTTATTATATACTAAGCCAAACTTGTTCATATCTGAACATGTTGTGATGTCTTGTTGGATCAGGAATGATGGGGTTCAGTCCAGGCTATAGGAGATCTGATGTTATTTTGGGAAACAAACAAGGGTGAACTTTACACCCCCAGAATCATGTGGCTGGCCCAGATTGCAGATTTGTTGGTCCATGGTGTAAATTGAAACATTTCACAGAGTGAGCCTGAGGGAATGATGAAATCGGCGTAAGAGCAACAGCAACAGGTGTGTTAGTGAGCATGTGTGCGTGTCGCTGACACGAACACAAAACGAAAACACTTCTAGACAGTTCCATCTACAGTACATCGTTACATGAACTTGTCATTACATTTACTTGGTTTGCTCTTCTTCACATACAAATGTTGAGCTTTTCTTAGCTTTAAATCATAAAATGGAAATATTATTCTCATCTAGCCGTCTACATGTCTAGGAAATCCCCTCATAGCACTTGCCCCTGAGTTAAGAGCCAAACAAACAGTGAGCATGGCTTGGGAAAAGATATTTTAGGAGAGGAACAAATGTCACGTTGTTGAATGTATTTGCCTCGGAACTGAAGCAAATGCCTTCCTGATGTGCAGCTAAAGCTAATGAAATGGGTCTCAAGTCACAATGTTACTAAAACATTTCAAACATCTCTTTTAAAAAAAGTTTATACTACAGTAACATCATTTATACTGGATATCTGCCTAAATGTTGTGCTTGTTGATGTTTCCTGTAATTCTAGTGTGGAGATCAGATTAAACCAAAACTCTATACCACTGTTCCTCCTTTTGAATAAAATTATAAATTAATTGGTATTTTGATATGTAAAAATAAATGTAAACTACATGTTTGTGTGTGTGTGCATGCATGTGTTTTCTATTTTAATATTTTTAAGATGTAATATGCAATTTGTTGCTCAAGAAACATCTTATTATTATCAATGTTGAAAACCGCTGTACTGCTTGATGTTTTTTTGGAACCGTGATACATTTTTTCATGATTCTTTGAAGGATAGAATGTTCAAAAGAACAGCATGCGTTTGAAATTATAAACCTTTTGTAATATTACTTTTGATATTACTGACCCTAAACTTTTAAATGGAAATTATAATGCACATTTTTTATATTAATTTATAAATACACATTTCTAAAGTGAAATATCATCCTTACTGGAAACAGATTACTTCTTGGAAAGTGAGGGTTGGCGTTGGGTTCTGTGAAGCAACATGGTTCTCTGTATGAATGTCACTATATGCAGTCACACTCTGTACATGTGCTCCTGCTGATGCATGTTTCGTTTGCCACTTAGTGAGGGCTCTGTGACCTTTTGCATCCCTTACAATCTACCAGAGTGGCAAGGGGCTGTAGAGAGAGACCAGTTCTGGAGTCTTCTCTACTTTAAACACAGTAGGCAGAATGGTTTACAGCACCCAGCAATGTCAGGTTACATCAGCGCTGTATTGGCTATAGTGAGGAGATGAGGAGACAAAATGTTGAGAAATAATTCCTGTAACCTTTATCACATGGTACATGTTAAATTTCAAAGATGAACAATTGCATGGAATGCATTTCTGTTTTGATTTCAAGAAAAAAAAATGTTTGCTCTCTCTCCCTCTATGAAAATACGCACAAGCTCAGTTCTGCCTTTAAACACTGTGTCTGGAAAAACATTCCAGAAATGCTCTTTATTATGCAAAATCTCTCTCTCTCTCTCTCTCTCTCTCTTTATATATATATATATATATATATATATATATATTAGTGCT
>NW_015659312.1:2184557-2186371 GCF_001515625.1 Sinocyclocheilus rhinocerous
TATATATATATATATATATATTGAAGAAATCGACTTCAAAAGATTATATTTCCATGGTGTGAAGTACGGTTCCCTGCTAGTTTCATATATATATAAGCATCTTTTTATTATACAAACATGTATATGCATAACTGCAAATTCTTATTTTACATCACTTGCACACATTTTATTGTGCTGACTCGTTTATTTATTCAAGGTATCATTAATGTTATATTGATGTAAATGTGTGGGCTCTGCATGGTAATTACAATACAGTGTTAGTTTTAGCATCAAGAAAGTGTAAAGCACTGTTAATATACACTTTCTTAAATCTGGTCTTCATTTTCAGCTGAAAAGAATTAAAGTGTCTGAAAGTAAACAATCAACACAGAGAATCTCTTATGTCTGATTTAAAAAGATTAAATTATAAAAAGAAGCTGTGAGTTTCTCATTTCCATCAGCTCTCATTACATCATAATGTTGGGCAGCAGGGTCACATTTCTTGCTCAGTATGCATCTCATTACCAAACAAAAGTGAATAGGTATTGAAGAAATCGACTTTTCTTAATCAGATTATATTTCCTTATCATGGTGTGAAGTGCTGTTCCCTGCCAGTATCATTTTACGAAATTGATGGTGTTATGTTAACAGTAGGTCAATTGGACTCTGATCATGTCACATAATGGATAACTAGCCTTTGTTTAACCCACTTCTTTACAGTCGTTATAATCTGTTTATTCTGATTACAAGTAAATTATAAAGGTCATAACACATCAAGTAATTCTTTCACACAGACTTTTCTATCATTTATGAATCATACAATTATGCATGGGTAGCTACTACATTTAATGTTATAATCTTAGTCATAACGGAAAATCAACATCGTCAGCTTTCTATGTTTAGATCGCGTCTGGGATTTTTGAAGAGTCGTTTTCTTGTTTGTTTCACAAGAAAATAAGAAATCTTGTGCTCGTCACCAACTCATAAATTGCTTTTACCGTGTATGAAATTTCATACGTGCATGAGGACAGATGATCCAGCAGCGTACTGAACTCTACGTGTGATTATGTTTCTAGTGAGGTTTTGCAATATTAAGGAAGATGATAAACAAAGCCACGTGTTGGAGAACGTGGTCCAAAGGGGGCGGGACCACGAACATTTCCGGCTTCTCCTCCTGACAATATAAATACAGCTGCGCACTTTTATCATCAGGAACGCGTTCACAACATGATATAATATAGCAGTCAACACGCGAGAAAATCACTTTAACAGCTTCTCAAGTTTAACACTATCAAGGTTTCTTTCGTTTTCACTGGTTTTCACATCTTGACAATGCCGTTTTTTGGACAAGACTGGCGGTCTCCTGGTCAAAGCTGGGTGAAAACCGAGGACGGCTGGAAAAAAACGACGAAAGATGAGAACGAGACGAATAACAGTGTTTCAGAACGGAAGAGGTAGTGTTTAATGATTCAGCATATGCATTTTAAGTGTTTGACCTGAAATTTTTCCGTTGTCCACCGCTAAAAGCATCACATCAAACAAATGGCGTAGTTTGCTGCAGACGCAAGATCTGCGTCAATTTGATAAACAAAAGCGTTTAAACATATTGACAGCAGATTCACGTTACAGTCAGAAAGTCAGAAAGCTGTTTCATGGCTGAAGATTATTATTATTGTTATTATATATTTTAGTTTGTTTTATAGGTATTTTTATATTAATATTTTAAAATGTATATATTAAAATATGCGTCTGTGTAAGTATATATATACATTTGCGTATATATATATATATATATATATATATATATATATATATATATATATATATATTATAAA
>NW_015659312.1:2186539-2188473 GCF_001515625.1 Sinocyclocheilus rhinocerous
ATATATATATATATATATATATATATATAAACATTTATTATATAAAATATGTACAAAATAAAAACCATTTACATTATCGATGGAGATGCAACACTCTCAGGACTGCAGTAAATAGCTGTGGTAAACATAAAATGCCTTTGTGTTTACTCATCATCTGTTAATCACCTTGCTATTAATACATTGACAGTGGGACAGGTCATATGCTGGAACTATTTATTGTTTCTAGAACTGTTGCTGTAAGTACAGATGAGAAATTGGTTTAGGGCCTATCAGCAGGCTACGTGTTTGCATACTGATAGTGGCTGTATGTTGTACAATTACCCATCAAACAGGTTGCTAAACTATGCAGATATATCCTACACGAAGCATTTATAAACTACTTCACTGTGCTTTCAGCTACTGCAAAGAAGAGCATGACAAGGAGAATTTGATCCTCGGCATTAATTATGATGTGGCTGCAAAGAAGCGAAAGAAGGACTTTCTGAACAACAACACAAAGATTCCTTGTGAGTATCTTCACTGTTTCTTTGTGAAATTCGAACTGCTGTAACTGCAAAAACATTGACTTATTTCTTCATTGCAGATTTTCACAAAGACAAATGGATTTATGTCCACAAAGGGAGCACCAAAGAGGTAAGGCCTGTTATCTCCTGCAGTACGACAGAGTGTGAATAAGTACTGTAGTCGGCTAACTCCTCTTTGATCATTTCACACAGCGTCATGGATATTGTACTCTGGGTGAAGCGTTTAATCGCTTGGACTTCTGCAGTGCCATCAAGGACACCAGGCGATTCAATTATGTCGTAAGGGTGAGTTTCCGCCCATCTATTTGTGGCAGAGTACACAGTGACAATAGCCAGGCCCAGTCTCTGAAGAAGTAAGGGTTAACTTAAGTCTTGGGCTCTGGGTATCTGCCACTGTCTTTGTTCTTATCGCACACCAGACAAGAAGGCCTCTGAGGCAGTTTCATGGCAAGTGCACAGGGACTATGTTTGTGCTTTTGTATATGTGTCTCTGTGTTTTTATTTTAACTCTTTGTGTAGATAAAGTCTCTTAAACTCAAGTGACCCTAAAGATGGCCATTACTGCTCTGGTCACTAATGAGAGGATGTTCTTCTAGATTTACTTGTTCCATTGATGAAAGCAAAGGTCATTTTCTAAGAGCAGATAAACACAGGTCGGTGTGATGTTGAGGTCACTGTCACACAATGTCCCAACAGACAGCTGAGGTTGAGAAAGCTTATGAAACCAGAACGGAAAGTCAAGTGACTTAGTTGCCCATTAACTCCCCCCCCCCCCTCACGGGCCCTTCTCTCTATCTGTCTGCATTGTGACGCTGAATTCTGATCCGATTACTTGACTCCACCGTGGTATAGAGTCAGCTATGATGAGCTTTTGGTGCTGGCTTCACTCTATCTGTCTGCATTGTGACCCTGAATTCTGATCCGATCATTTGACTCCACTGTGGTATAGAATCAGCTATGATGAGCTTAAGGTGCTGGCGAATTGGGTCATGAATCCTTGTGATTGCTTCAGATGACATGTAAACACAGAATCAGGATCAAGTTGTTTACTTGAACTTTTTGGCTAAGGTCTTTAAAATTCACTTTAATGCATCATATGTGCATCATTTATTTTTCTAGAAGTTTCCAGGCGCTGTTGAGACACAGTAGTGTCAGGTTTATCTTACAATTTGTCTCTTGCTTGTCTGGCCTTGTGCTGGTGTTGTGTTAGAGCTCAGTTACAGTGATCAGGTTTAGTAGGGATGGAAAAACAGACCTTTGAGACAACATATGAGAAACAAAGACCACTAATACCTCGTTAGGGCTGCCCCCTAATAGTTGACTAACATTTAGTTGACGAGAAGAGGCTTGGTCGACCAAAATTTTATTAGTCGCTTAGTTGCAGAAAAAAAAAATCCACAGGAGGTCATG
>NW_015659312.1:2188965-2211583 GCF_001515625.1 Sinocyclocheilus rhinocerous
AAATCCACAGGAAGTGGTGAGGTCACGCAGTCCGTGACGGACAGATCTTTAACGGCAGGATTTTGTGGTAATACAGTACATCCAAACGCTCGCCTATCATTCATCGACCTCAAATATATGGCTTATAATCTGAAATATGTAAGTAGTAGCAACTTTACATGGCCGCTCAATCTAACGTTAACCTAGAAAAATGTGCGCTATTCAAGTGTCTGTGCGGAGTGTGAAAGCTGAACAGTAGCGTGCTCACAGCATGACAGATGGAGAGCACCGGTGCAGTCACTTGCTCTTAAAATACTCCATTTTGGTCATACAGATAAGAGTAATACATCTTTCGAATCCGTAAAGCCTCTACGTTTATTTGTGTGCACTCACTATAACAACAAAACATTGCGCTTTTGTAAAATAATGAAAGCAAACAGGATGCACTTTCTGCCGTCTCGGCCTCTGTGAACTTGAGCGCGAAAATCCGTGTATACTTGCTGTACAGACATGAAAAATATATCTATAGAGAGTGAAATGTCTACTTTCAAATGAAGCAATTCAAATCTGAAAAAAAAAAAAAATCTAATGTTCTCAGATTATGTATCCATATGAAACTTGCATGCAGGCGCATCCACTACTGTGGAGATGAGTCAGGCGTCGCCGAATTCATCTCTTAAGTCGAAAACACTAGTTTATCAATAGATTATTAAAATGTTAATGCAGTTTAATCTTACTGTTTTTCCCTAACACATTCATCGTCATTACTTCTGCCAGTGTGCTGTGGCAAGCTTTATGTGTGCGCTTGAGCGCTTATTAGGCGATTGTAGGCAATTAAAGGCTCATTAGCATGATTTCAATGGTTTATTAATAAACGTGCGATTAGTCGACTAATGCTTAAAATGAACGACTACTAGTCGACCAGAAAAAGCTTTAGTTGAGGGCAGCCCTATACCTCGTAATATCATAGTACATCATATCACTGTCCTTTAGTTGTGTGAATTTACCTTTTATAATGATTACTGTTTAATACGAATAGCTTTTGCATGTCTTTGCAACTAACCCTGACACCATTATGAATAATTGTCATATTATTCCAAAGGGCTAGCCAAATAAAATATGCATCAAGCTAGTAAATTTACATCCTTTTATTTTCAAAAGTTCGAAGTCATTAAGATTTTTTAAGTACTTTCGTAATAATTTATTCAGCAATTAAATTGATCAAAAGTGACGGAAAAGACATCTTATAATGTTACAAAAGATTTCTGTTTTAAATAAATACTTTTGAACTTTTTATCTGTCAAAAACAAATCCTGATTTACACAAAAACAAAAATAAGAAATGTTTCTCGGGAAAAAAATAAATAAATCATGTGACACGGAAGACTGCAGTAATGGCTCCTGAAAATGAGATTTGCCATCACAGGAATAATTTGTAAAATATTTTAAATATATTACATTTGAAAAAATATTAAAATAGAAAAGGTTTTTTTTTTTTTTTTTTCTTTGGTCAAATAAATGCAACCTTGGTGAGCGTCTTTCAAAAACCTAAAAAATATCATACCAACCCAAACTTTTATTTTCCACAAAAAGGCACTTGGAGCAGCTGTCATCAGGGGCTCGCTGCAGGGGAGTGGGAGAATGACAATGCTCACATGTTGCTGGGTCGAGTGTGGGTCAGTGTTGCTCCATGATGTGGATTGTGCTGATATTACATGCCAGTAATGCCGCCCAACACAACACTGCTCTCACTATCTGCTCTTGGCTGTCCTTCCTTTTGAAAATGAACTTGGTGTTGGGAATCTATTTTTGTCCAACTGATTCCATGCATATACACAAACAGAATTACAGTAAAGTTAGCACTTTGTTTTACAGTCCATTTGAAACATCTGAAGGAGCGGTTACCTTTTTTTGTCTTCAAAATGTCTAAACAACAACACTGCTGACACAGACATAAGCCAGAATGCATTTGTAAGGGGAGAGAGCATCCCATTTCTGAGCCTTTTGTTTTTTGCCAAGGCTGAAGAGAGTGGAATATAACAGTCTGGAAGTAATGCTGGAACACACAGTCTCTTAGTCTGACCTCTAAAAAAATTTATGTCTAACATTTCAGCTGCTGGAGCTGATCGCCAAGTCCCAACTGCCTTCGCTGAGCGGAGTGGCACAGAAAAACTACATGAACATTCTGGAAAGGGTTGTGCAAAAAGGTAAGCTTTCTTGCTAGTGTCTCACATCTTCACCATATCATGCAAAACTATTAGCCAATGTGAAACATCAACAATGTGTGTTTACATTTATGTTCACAAAGCCTGTGATTATTTACTCTGAGGCTTGTACTGAAATTCTCTTGTGGTTAATAAGATATAAAAATGAGGCAAACATCTGTCATAACAGAATAGCTGTTTATTCTGTTGTCTGCAATCTCTTGCAACAAAATTAGTTTGATGGGCTTGACCAGTAGCTCATAGCTGAATGGAAATGTCATAATTGCCTGCGCTGGAAAGAGCGACAAACCTCAGAGAGCAAACAGGAACCTCAGCTGTATTGTAAACCAAAAGTCGTCTCAGCTAAACAAAGGTGCAGGTTGTTATGGGAAACTAAACTGCTCACTTGTAGGCCATGTCATACCCAAACCGCTATATGTCTTAATCATACACTGTAAAAAAATCCAACTTTCGAAAAGTTCTACTAACCAATGTAAAAAAGTAGCCTGAACAAAGAATTTTTAGTAGAAGTCGGTTAAATTTTTTGTGTGAACTGAACAAAAATACTCTAAACGCGTCGCTAACAGAAGTTGTTTTGTTTACCTTACTTAGATACTCAAGTATTTGTTCACAACATATCCAAATGTTCTCCCAACTTTTCAAATTGAGTCATCTGAACAAACAATTTTACATTGAACAATATTGCACAAGTTCCCAGCATGCATTGCAGCTTGAAAACATTTGTTAATAATTACTAAAATATTATCATTGTTTTCAATTTTACTGGCTTAATTTATGCTGCTGCTGCTGTTGTCACTGTCAGTTAGCCGTCATGTGGATCAGAGTTCATATTTTTACTGATTTAAAACTTGTTGATCCTCACCATGGTTGAGAATCATGTTCTGAGGTACTGTATATGTGCATCTCATTGCAACTCGTTTAATACATTTGTCTCTGCATACATGTTTGCCTTTTAGTTTTAAGAGGCAAATACTACCCATAACATGTAGAAGGCTTTGAAAATAAACATAAATCTAAAAGAAAGAGGATTGATAAAAAAGATTAGCATTGCTAAATGCTAAAAAATATTTGGTTGCTCTGACAGATCTTTTAACACTCAGTAGACTGACTTTTATTCATTAGATGAACTAAAGTTTTTAAGTTGTCGGTTGCTAGATGGGTTAACTTAACAAGTTGAGTGTGATAGGTTGCCTTATTTTTTTTGAGTTAGGTCAATTTTATTTATTTTTTTACAGTGTAACGGAAAGGTATTCTGTTTTGATATGTGTGTTATGAAAGCATCAGGCATGAACTTAAAGTATCCTGTGACACACACCAGATCCTGTCAACACTGTGGTACTGTTGTTGTGCGTCCTTGAACTGGTAGTTACTAACTAAACATTTGCACTCTTTTCCAGTTCTTGAGGATCAGCAGAATGTTCGACCGATTAAAGAACTGCTGCAGACACTATATGCGTCATTGTGCAGTCTGGTTCAGGACATGGGCAAGTCCGTCCTTGTGGGGAACATCAACATCTGGGTGCACCGCATGGAGAACATACTGCAGTGGCAACAGCAGCTTGACAACATTCAGATCAACAGGGTAAGTGTAAACCTCACTTTATTTCGTTAAAGGGATGGTTCAACCAAAAAATAAATTCTAAAATTCTGGCATCTTTTATTCACTCTCATGTCACTCCAAATCTCTGACTTTCTTCCACCAAAGGAGAGATTAGCAGTATGTTTTAGTATGCTGCTCTTTTCTGAAAAATGAAAGTGGATGGAAAAGGATATTAAAAAACAACAACACAAAAGCACCTTAAATATTACTTGTGGACTAAAATTTTTATTTTTTCTGATTAACTTAAATTTCAGTAAAAATCTTGACATCACCATTCACTGTCATTTGTCAGTTTTAGTTGACAATAACAACACTGGTACAGTAAATTATTTTTTGGGGGGTGTACTATCCCTTAATGCTACAAAAAACACTGTCTGATGGCATACAGAAAATACTTTATATTGTGCTCAGATTGTGAATGTAAACAGAAACACTTTTTCTTCGTTCATTTGTCCAGCCCACAAACACAGGGATGACCTTCCTTGATCTTCCGGCTAGCTTACAGCTGAACATCATGCACCGTCTCTCAGATGGACGAGATCTGGTCAGCCTGGGTCAGGTATGCCCTGACCTTACTGTGCTGTCAGAAGATCGGCTGTTGTGGAAGAAACTCTGCCAGTATCACTTCACAGACAGACAGGTACACGTTTGTGGCTCTTCAAATGGAATGTAACACTCTTAAGGTCTTGCTTGATGGCAGAGAGGATGAATCTTGCTTATTTATGTGACTGTTTATATCTTAAATCTGCTCATAAATACCTTGCATACACTAAATTCGGCTAAAGTAATTTGCTATGGTCTTCACAGATCCGAAAGCGCCTAATGATGTCAGAAAAAGGACATTTGGAATGGAAAAAGATGTATTTTAAGTTGTGCCGGTGCTACCCTCATAAGGAGCAGTACAGTGACACATTACAGTTCTGCACACATTGCCACATCCTGTTTTGGAAGGTGAGACTAAATTAATTTCTAGCTTTTCACATTTTATTTGAAAATATCGACCCATTTTTCATTTATGGTCCTTTTATGGCAATAACTGATTTTTTTTTTCCTGTTCACTTCAGGATACAGATCATCCTTGCACTGCCAACAACCCAGAGAGCTGCTGCAAGGCCGTGTCTCCACAGGGTTTTATCAACCTTTTCAAGTTCTAGGGGGCACTGCATTGCTGCTATGTACATAGTGTCAATAGTGCAAAGGATTCCTGGATGACTTGAGGCAGGGAAAAATGGGGTTGCATTAGAAGCAGGTGTCATAATGTTTTGTGGGAAGCTTGGAAACTGAATGTACTTTAGAAATATGCAAGATGAGAAACTAAAAAGCTGTGTTGGGGAAAAATATGCTCTGTTTATTTATAAAGGATTTATTTATATTTATTCAGCATGGATCTTGTTTACTCCAGGAAAAGTTACATTGAAGATTAGAAAAAGGATGTTTAAATTAATCCTACATGCATAAAAAGTTGCCCTTATGCTATCAGGATGCCCTGGTTTCTTCTGTGAATGTAATATAAGTTTGATTTTTGGCAACACAACATTTATTGTATGAAATTCAGATAGCATATTGGTGCTTTAGCAAGTGCATGAAATGGGAATGTTTACCAAAATGGCCTTAACACTGGTGTGCAATACTTTTCTAAGTACTTTTTTTCTTTCTTTTTTTTTTCACTTTTATACATTTGATATTTTCAGTGGTTTGTGATTTAAACATGCTTGTTTTTCTAAACACAATAAATACATAAGTATGTTTTAAGCAGATCTGAAGCGTAAACTTATTCTGAGTGGTCATAAGCAAATTTAAAAGATGTCATTTCATTTGCAGATGGTTCTTTCTGAATAAAACGTCTGAATCATATTCAGTTCTATAAGGGAATCGATGAATAAAATATTTATATAGATGCAGTTGTGAATTTATCACAATTCACAATAACTCATCACCTGTTGCATGTTTTGAATTTTATTTTTCCAACTTGTATTTCTCTGCTTACTATGTTATATTTGGTATTAGAAGGACATATATGACAAAGAAATATATACATGAGAATATATAAAGAACAAGAAGTCACTGGACTTGTTGATGAAATAACCCACAATCTATCATTGCCTTGCAAGATTTTTTTTTTTGATAAATTAAGAATTGAATATGTCTGGTGGTGACTATGGTTTTTGTTAAACTATAGATGTGGTCTACAAGTATGTGTGATACTGGGTACTTGTATTTACCTAAAACAACTAAATTCAATTGTGACTGCATCACACAAAGCACTAAATAATTCTGTACTAAAAATGTGTCTTTTTTTTATAGATTAGTTTTATTGTTGAATTACAGGTTATTTTGACATTAAAATATATCTCATGAAAAAATACTATGCTATGAGTCATATAAATATAATTAACAACCACTTTTATGCAGTCACGTCATGTGCTGCTTATTTTGCTATAACAAAACATTGCCATCAGTAAACAGCACAATTAACCAATACTGACTCTTCACTGTTGGAATCCATATCCACTGTGCATATTTATGCATGAATACAATGTGTAGCTCTCCATGTGCATAACCATTCAAATAAATACACATCACAGAAAAACTAGCATTAAAAGAAGAAATGTTCTAAAATTTAGTTTCTTTGAATAAATTCCACACCCTCCACATAGGAGAAAAAACAGGCTTTGGGCTGGCATTAAAAGAACATTTAATACCATGGCATTTACTTTATTAGCATATATTATGCATGACGTATATGTCTCCAGACCAAATAAAAAATGCATAAAAATGTCACAATTAAATATATTAAATGATGAAATATATATCAGGGGCGTTTCCTCCGAGGAGGCAAAGGAGGCAGTGTCTCCTCAAAATATTGGAATATTGGATGAGAAAACAAAATCGTAGTAGAAAAATAAAACGGCGCCAATATTACAAAATATAACATTAAAAAATGTATAAATCACTCGTTTTTCTAAAGAAACACTGTCCAACAGCGACACCAGCAAGTAATGTTACAGCGGGAGTCCGCGTCTCTATCGCCTCCACTGAGCCCATTGAGTTTTAAAGGGCACCCATTATGCCCCTTTTTACTAAATGTAATATAAGTCTCAGGTGTCCCCAGAATGTGTCTGTGAAGTTTCAGCTCAAAATACCCCACAGATAATTTATTATATCATTTTGAAAATGCCTATTTTGAGTGGAAGCAGAAACAAGCTGTTTCTTACGGTGGCCGAGAAGTGCAAAGCAAATCACAATTCTGAAAACAAAATAACAAATTACAAACAGCAGAGTCGTGGTAGAAAGTTCGGAGATGGTATTAAAGTAGCTCAGTTTAAATGTATTGTATGAATTGCCCTTACTCTGGAATAAAAAATATGGGGTGTCTATTTACATTTAGTTAAAAGTAGCTGTAAATCATCAGCTTCAGTGGCGCAGATGGATAAGTGCGTGTCCTTTGCTTTTTGACGCGATCGACCCGGGTTCGATCCCGTCTTTTGCCGAACTTTTTTTTCCTCCCTTTTCAAATCTCGTATCACATCGTAAAGGCATTTATTTTCAATAAAAATTAATTATCCATCTGTGCCACTGGAGCTGATGATTTACTGTCACTTTTAACTAAATGTATATATACACTCCGTATTTTTTATTCCATAGTAATGGCAATTCATACAATATATCTTTAAATGCAAATGAGCTTCTGCTCCCCGCCCACTTTTCCAGAATAGGGATGTGCCTTTACAGCTCCTACCTCAAATACTCTGCCAAAAAACATCTGTTTGGTTTTGATCATGTATATTGTGCTGAAATCATGCATTTTAAAGCCATATCAGTTTGAACTTCTGATATAAGGTTTTCTGAGCACACACATCCGATGCACGCGCACAGGAAGTTCCATGTTTGTGACCAATATTTACCGAGCTCTGATGACTGATGATCTGTAAAATAAATGTAACGTTCACACATGGCTTTAATGAATAGAATATTGATTAGTGATAGTGTAAGTGATAGTGTAAGTAATGTTTATTTAACCTAGAAAATGTGACTGGGACATGAATTTACATTTGATTGATTTATTTTATTTTATTTTTAAAGAAAGAAAAAGAAAAAAACTTTGCCTCCTTATTTCAGAACACCACCGCACACCACTGTTCTGAAACTGGTCATCAGGAACTGCTAGATTACTCAATTACAAACCAAGTTTCAGTTTGCTTACTTCTAGTGGGTAGTGTTTCATCATTGGGGAAGAAATGCTGACCATTTCATTAATTGAAAAAATACAATTAAGGAAACAATTAAAGAGGTTACAAATATACAATAACAAGGCAGTCTTTAAGTCAAGTAGTAAAATAATAATAAAAAAATGCTAAAACAAAATGCTGTCTGCCCATTTGAGCTTTTCGAAGCGCTATTTAATATATTTTGAAACAGGTTTTCTTTATAACTGTCTCGCCAATAGGGGGCTCCATAAGAAGACCTTAACATTTATTTGTTTATATACTTTGACAAGCAATGTTTGTAAATATCAAACAATTTACAAATGTAAGTTACATAAGTTTTGTTGAAGTTGATACACTGAACTGTTAAAGAAAACAGTTAATAATTTAACAAACATATGCATTGTAACTTTTTTCTACAGTAATATTATAAGAATAAAATAAAATAAGTTGTTATTTTTCATATAAATAACCATAAATAAGCATTCGTTCATATCATTCTACTAAATAAAATAAAAGCCTCACAAATGGGTTGACAATATGTTCACAATGTGTTAAGCAACATAAACATATTTGAAATATAGGACTTTTTTTTAAAGTAAACACTAAAAAAATGACTTTTGATAAGTTATAGAATCTATCCTACAAGTTTTAGCTATACTTTATCTGTTAATTACACTTTATGACTACCCATGCAAACTTTAAGAAGCCAACAACAAAATTACCTCATATTCCCCTTAATCGTGATTTTAAGAACACATGAAACATTTTTATTCCATTTCTAGATACTCTGAACTTTAAGGTGCTTAATTCCAAATTAACATCCAATCGATACTGGGATCCCTGTTATGGCATTAAAAGAACTCTAAAATAGGAGGTAGTCAGTGCAATGCATATTTTGTAGCGACATTCAAAACTATACGTTTTGTCTGTAATAGTGCAATTTTATGAGGTTTTAAATCCAACAGTGCATAAATGAGCACTAATTTGACTACCTTCGAGTACAAACATCAACACAAAGCGAGACGGGGCAAAGTCAGGCAGGCCAGATGTGGTTTCAGAGCTGGTGCTGCTGCTGCTGCTGATCATGTGGTCCTCATTCATGGGCTCTGAAATCACAAATGAAACACATATTTAAAGTAAATGAACATTATAAAAACATCATGCCTTGTCTATGTCTCAGCATGAAACAGACAAAAATGATATTATATATATATTTAATGAAACTACTTGTTGTTCATAGAAACAAAAACAAGCAAAAAACGTCCACAAAAACAACAGGGTTTCCTAGATAGGGACAAAACCACATTATCAGTGCTTTTAGGTTGCTTATTTTTGGACCTTCTCTGATTGTGTCAGCAAGAGAATAGGAACTACTAAGTTCCCATTTATTCAGAAAATAGCAAACTTTCATCAAGGATTTGTAATGAACACGTGACATGGTGACACAATGACATGATGTTAGGTGGGATATTCCAAGGATATCTGGTCAAATTAATATTTTTCATTACATTATACAGAATGATTTACCTTTCTTGCATTGGCTGACATGGTTAGAGCCATCAGCCCCTCAAGGTAGCTGCTCAGACTGATCCCCTTCACCGTGATGATTGCCTCTTGGGTTAATACAGTGCTGCAAAAGTAAAGCAAACATCATTTTCAGAAACTGGTGTTACTAGTTTGATATTTGATTTAACTTATTATTATATTACTTTCTATTTGTAAGGCTTGCATGTATGTGCATAGATATACATGCAGATATTACAATTAGATGACAATTACATGAAATACGATTACAACTGGATTTACTTACGCCTCTGGATTTTCTGGATGAGGCCTGTAGACGAGCCTTTCATCAACTGATATTAAATTAGTTAGGGTTATCTGAAGGAGAAAAGGAATTTCTTTAGTACAGCATAAAATGAAGATAAGAATTCATGTCATATCGATAAAACCACTTTCTATTAACAAAATAATCTGATTAGAATAGCTTTCAATAATTAATAGCTGTCAAATGGTAAACAAATACTCACATTTGTTGAGCAAAGCTCCATTTTTTTTTCTTCTGGGTCCACAATGGAATGTTCTTTTACATACGTGATGGTTCGATTTGTCCCCAAAATCTAAGGAAAAAAACATTTAAGATTCTTATAAGCCAGAGATTCTCAATTAGGAGGCCCCAGCAAACTTCCAAGAGAGCCTCAATATGACGTAAAATGATTTAAAATGATCCAAAACAACTGAAAATCAAATATATTTCTTATTTTAATTCACTGCCTCTGTGACAGTTTTTGAAGAACCAAGGTCGCCATTGTCTTGAAAAACCTGGATATATGAAGTAGTCTATAGTAATATTATAAGTTTGATTTCTAGTTATGCTAAGCTCTAATATATTTATCAGGTAGAAATAATTCTGAGTATAAAAATATTGTTTAAAAATCCTTATCCTTAATCTTTATTCAGTAAACCATGAACAACTGGAAAAACATGGGGCCTTTGAATATTGTTGTGGACAAAATATGGCCTTGGAGTCAAAAACATTGCGAACCACTGGTACGTACTGTTAGAGTGTTATATACACTTTCATATTGCTGAAACTATTAAATATCGCTTCGGATTGTTAATACGATTGTTAATTTACATATATAAATATATATGATATGTAAAATGTAAAAGCTGTAATGTAAATAAGATGTCAAATATATAAATAAATATGAAGACTACATATTTCAATACACATGAAGACAATATTTTTAGCAGTGTGAAGCATATCTTCTAACCGCTCTGACAACCCCTGGAAGCCCCCACTCTGTGCTGAGGAGCCGATGACTGTGTAGACGTCCATGTGTGTCCAAGTTCCTATCAAGAACGTCCACTCCAACAACACTAGGGTTCATTGGATTAGGATACTTCCTCATAGCTGCTTTGATCACAGTCTCCCAAGGGTAGCTGCGTGAATACAAACAAAAACACATGACAATAGATTTCAGCGGTTTATGAGGAACATCATTGTACTCACACTGACCTCATAGGCAAACCATATTCAAGGGAATTTTAGCTTAAATGCAAGCAGGAAGAATTTTTTGGCCAGTGTAGTTCATCATTATCATCAACGAACATCACGTCCATAACAAGAGACGCTGGGACCTTAAAAAAAGGTTTGTTTGAAATAATTGATTTCCACATAATGAATCATTTCTGAGTGAAACTAATGACAACTAAACAACAAAAAAAGAAACTAGGAAATATACGGTTTGCACAATTCTGTTTTGGAGGTGTGATGAATCATGCTGAATAAAAAAGAACAGACTGAGTTTGTTTGGTGGTTTTAGTTGGTTTAAGGTCTTAGCTCGTTTGAGGTGGTCTCGTCGGCTTGTTTAGCTGGGTAGCTAAAAAAATCCATTCTAAAGCAGACCAGCCTGAACAGGTTGAAATAACATCAAACCAGCTTAGGCTCTTTATCAATATGGAAATACACCACATTTTAGTCAACTTTTGAAATTTACTGACAGTCAGGGGAAAAAATTGTAATTTCCGTAAAAAACCTAAATAATATGTAACTACATTTATGAGTTTTATAGGCTATATAAAACTCATAAACTGCATAACTGTAATAGACGTTAACCGACAAGCAGGCCCAAATTAATGTATATTCGCAACTAATGCTCAAATTTGTGTTATGTGCAAGAATAGATTGCTTAAAAGCTAAATACACAAAAATGTCCAAAGGAAGCGAGCTACGCTGTTCCCGGATTCTAGCGCTAAAGGGAATCGGGATGCAAATCATGACAGAGAGGATGCTGGAATCTGTGCACGCGAGCGCTGCATTCGTCCTAAACGCTGCTTTCTCTACCCGAATATGTGCTCAGTGCTCCAAATCTTCATTTTTGCGACAATTTGAATGTGCCTCCAAACGATGGTGGACTGTAGATCTCATACACTCGTGTTTTCTCGCTCTGCTCCCATTATACCGGCTCCGAGATGCTCCTCATCTAATCAAGTGCAACGGAACCTCCCTGTTAAACCAGCAACTACCAACAGAGATCAAGCTTTGTGCTACTGACGCTTGTAGACGACTTGATGTACATCAGTGTTGCGCTACAAACGTGCAAAAGTGACTTTATGGTTGATAAATAATGTGTTGTTCATTTAAACGCTCGGATATTAGGCGCACAATAAACTAGATTATTTACTCCCTTTTTCTGTTCATTTGACTGATACATGAAAGTGTTAGAGTGCCACTAAATTGCGATTATTGAATATGACGCACATATTTAAGACTTAAAACGTTTGCTGTTGTTGTTGTTCATATGACACTAAAAGCTGCGGTTAGCCAGAATGACAAAATGCAAATGGGGAATTCATGTCTGGAATTTACATTCTTACCGCGCATGCGCATTTACTCATACGTATATTAATGGCAGAAGTGTTTCGTTTTCAGATGCCATCCGAACCACTTTACTTTGTGGCGTTATTGGTATTATTTGTGATTACTAATAGATGGACAGCACGGTTGTTATATCCTCCGGTAAGTTTCGAACAAGTATGTTGTTTTTTGTTAGTTTGTTTTGGGGAAGTAGGCTAGTAGCCTAAAAGAATGTGACAACAAGGAAGCGCAAAAAAAAAAAATCATTATAGCTGTCAATCAACTGTATGTCGGATTCAGTAGTAAAGCAAATGCAGGGTGAACGATGCAAAACAGTTATTGGTACAGTATAGTAGTAATAGAGGACGGATTTAAAAAAATTTTTTTAATGCCACAACCTTCCCAAATGTAAATGCTTAAGAACAATATGTAATTTCAACTGATTTCGACTGATAATTCTAGATTTTTGAGCACAGATAATGATACTGTTAGATGAAATGGCTGGTGATTTTAATTTTTTATCAAATATGTTTCTGTAATTTAAATAGGCTACTACAAAAACACAACAACTTTTTTTTATGAACAGTTTCTGAAAGTTTAACATGTTAAGATCAAGGCAATTGAGTATTAAACTTATTCGTCACACTTTATCCTAAGTACAACTTTTTATACATTTATTGGATGTATTCCATTATTTCTTTTCCCTTTGAAGCTTCTTGTGTTTTAAACAACTCTCTCTTGTTCTTTTTCACAATAGATAAACAATTGCAGCGCTATTTGGGCTTCCTAAGTAAGTGTATGACTGGGTATTTGGTTCAAAGGATGTCCAGCTGTTTGTCCCGATCCCGCACAATCACGGCGTATGAAGCACAGTTTATCGCATCCCAGCCCACGGACATGCAGAAAGCCTCCAGGCTGATGCAGATTGTCATTAAAAAAGGCCAAAATGCATGCAGTTCGTTCCTCAGATGCCTTGGAATTTGTGACCCGGTGTTGTATGAGAATGTTACAGGATTTCCAGGTTGGACAATCTATCAAAAATGAACACACCTTTGAAATAGATCTTTGCTACTGTCTGAATTGTTTATTCATTACTTATTTTTCTCTTTCTTTCTTTTCTTCTTTTCTTTCATGCATTTGCTGTCATTCAGCACAATTTAAGCAAGAGGACCATCAACATGTAGAGGAAATTCCTTTTTCAGGTAGATATTTTTGCATATTTTGCCTTACTGGTGATGTACCTTGTCATAGACTATTTTTCATCTTTGCCCTGTTGTTTTAGGAAGTATCAGGCTAGAGAAATCATTTAGCAATTCCTGTTCAGTGGTTAATATTCCACCTTACTTCCTGTTGTTGTCTCATTATTGTTTGAAAGATTACCTCACCCACTTAGTATTACAGGTATTGCTGTGGAAAACCGCATACTTTACTTCTCAAAAGTATGCATGACTAAGAGCCTTGTTTTGCTGTCCCACATCCCTTTAATGCAATGTGTTGTGTGGTTGCTCATATTGATGTCTTTTGTTTTTTGTCTTCTCTTATCAGAAAAATTGCAGTTTACACCTTGTATTATAAACATACAAAACTCTTCCCTGACCAACTGTATTATTGGGAACAACAATAGCCAATGCATTACCTGTGACCAGCATTCTTTGCTCACTCAGAATGATGCAAACAGTGGTAAGTACTGTGCCGCAGGAAATATAGGTCAAATTCTTTTAGGGTTATAGAGGTTATATCTTTATGCATGAACAGTTTATTGTATTTTTATACATTTATATAAATTGATAAAAATGGAAGCATAACCTATATAACTATTTAATACTGTTATGTTTGTAATTAATTATTTAATAATTAATTATTATATAATATAATTATTTTATTGTTCCTCAACCTACATAAATTAGGCTAAGTTTGATTTTAGACATAAAAAACAGAAGAGTTTCTGCGGGTCTTAAAAAGGTGTAATTCACACCTTCCAAAAATTAAGGCCAGAGAATAGGTCTTGAATTGGAGCAGAAAGTCTTAAAGGTTGCAAGCACTGCCAAAATAAAAATAAAAAGCTTAAATCAAGATACGTTTACTTGGGAGGCAAGTTTAGCACATGAAGCCTTGTTTTCTGAGAAATTGCTTTAAAATTACATTAAAATTACGTTAGTTAATGCTTAAAACAATACCAAACATCTGTCAGTTGGGAATTTTTCTGAGCCCATTGGCAGATATTTATTTTAATCAAAACCCACTTAATTTTGATCAGTTTCTCAGAAAACTAAATTTTTTGTTTGATGTCATTTTGCTTCTCAAGTAAATGTATCCTCATTTAAGAAGCTTTAGACATTTGCAGTGAAAAACAAGACAAAAATACTGATTAATCCATAATTTTCTTACAGTGTGACTGTGATCAGAAAGCACAGTAAAAGTTATTTCTATATTCTAGTGGTTGGGAGCAGAGGTATTCAAGTCATGATTTATTAATGTACTGTCTTCTATTCAAAAATGGTCTTAAAGTCTTTAAATTTACCTTTATAAACCTACAGAAACCAGATTATTATAAGAATGATAGAATAGATGAATAAAAAACACCACTTTATTTCTTCTTCCTTTTTTTTTTTTTTTTACAA
Source organism: Sinocyclocheilus rhinocerous (assembly GCF_001515625.1). NCBI lineage: Eukaryota > Metazoa > Chordata > Actinopteri > Cypriniformes > Cyprinidae > Sinocyclocheilus > Sinocyclocheilus rhinocerous. Next base: position 2,203,961 of record NW_015659312.1, read on the forward strand.
ACAGTGAATGAAATGGCGGACAGTCAGAGCCATGATCAGCTGATCCCAGTGCAGGATACAATAAGTGGCAGCAGCGTTCACATGGAGAGATCCAACATAGAGTATGTTATTATAGGTGACCGTAACAGTATGACAGTCACTGAGAACTCGGAGGTTGAGGAAGATACAGAGATTGAGCCTGAAGAGATTAGTTAAAAGATGTGAAATAGTGGGCAGGAGGTCAGACCCACAGTTTTGGAGAACTGCAGATTGTCAACTCGCCTTAACAGGCCTGACCTATGATTGTACACTGGAAGCATAATATATGCTTTAAACTGACCAATGCTCAGGTCTTCAGCAGGAGCTACCAAGCACACTGAAACATTATCCTTTATCGTGGATTTTCTAAACCTGTGTGCCTTGAGGTGGCAATGATATTTGATACTGCTTTAATTGCTACGGAACATGACTACTACTGACGGTTTTAATGGGTACACCAATATTTATTTGCTTAACAGAAATGTATGAAAGTAAATGTGTTGACTGACATTGCAATCAGTTGTTATTCAGTCTTTTACAAGCTTTCTGTAATTATACATAAATGTTGTTTACACAGGCTTGTGTCTTTTCAGTAATATTTGTATATTTAACTTAACGTCTATATATAACTTAAATATCTATTGACATTGTGATGGATATTCTCCTGATGTTTCAATAGTTATTCTGTAATAGTGTATTTCTGTTCTTTTTTTTTTGAATTTCTAATCATTTTATTCATATTACTAGGTGATAAAACCTGTACTGTACTGTCATTTTATGTACTGAATAAGGCATGTAGCTGACACATTTGTGATTTTGGAGTAATATTTTGAAATAAATGTGAAATTTGAAATGAAAGCAATCAGAGTGCTCTCTCAGCTGATGTAGGTGTCAAGACAAAAATATTACAAAATGAAAGGTCTTTACTGTAAATAAATGTACTTCTTAAAATATTTATTTAATTCACAGCAGTGTAAATAAATCAAAGACATTTTGGCTGAAAGCCTTGTCCAAAATTAAAGAAGGTCTGCACTCTAAATAAATGTCCTTTTAATGATATTTAATTCATAGCAGAGTACATACATTTAGACATGTGTATTTTTATACATTGTCTGTATTTTAAATGACCTTTGCAAATTACAAAATTAAAAAACAAGATGATTTTTGCTAATTCACACATCCACCCAAATAATGTTTTGATTAGTTTAAACAAGAGATTTATACATTTAAACAAGTGATTAAATGAATTCACTTTTAATATTTTATTAATTTATTTGTAGTATTTATTTTTTATATGAAGTAATTATTATTGTTTATATACCTACTTTTATTTGATCACATAAGGTCACGTGACATTTCCAACAAGTGTTTACATGCGTTACTTCCTCCAACTGAAAGTTGCGTCTTGCTGCCTGGTTCTTTATTTAACAAATACTAGCATAAATGTTTTTTGTTGTTGTTTGTTTAGTTTTTTTTGTCACTAATACAGTGAATCTCGACATGAGACTAAGGTTTAAAAACTATCTTGACAGACACTCATTAATGAATTTATGAAAATCGTTTGCAGTCATTGAATTTCCCGCTGCGATGCGCGTGTGAGGCGGGAGGCTGTTTGCTGGAGTAACTAACCGGAGAGTCGAAGTCGATGCTAATCATGCAAGTTACAGATATTGGGTCCAGAGAAGATGGGAAAATATGGCACAGAAAATCAGTATCATCAAAATATGGGTAAGTGTGATATAACCAGCTTGGATCAAACTGTTTTATGCAATGAGAAGAGATTCAGTTATGCATGTATGTATTTCCAGCGTCTTGGCCACTGTGACACGAAACGCGTCTGCTCGTCAAACCAAGACGGTTCGATTCCTGCAAGTGGCTTTTGACACCACAGGAGAGTCGTTTCTTGCTGGTGATCATCATGGCAATATTTATGTGTTTGACATTAGCAGAAACAGGTAGACTATATTTTCCCCTTTTAACTTTTAATACGCGTTCAGTTCTGTTGCTTTATCATAATTCTCGTATGCGTCTTAACGTTCATCGTTCGACAGATTTAAGCTGGTCCAGAAAACAGGCCAAGCATGCACTGCTTTAGCGTTCAACTTGAGAAGAACCACAGAGTTCCTGGTTGCTCTGGCTGATTATTCCATTAAGTGCTTTGACAAAGGTAAGACCCATTATTATATTTTTCTCATAAAGGCCTGCAAATGGTTAACTGGTCTTCTAAGAAGCTTAAACTACTGTTTCCAGACACCAGACAGCCAGTGAGCTGGATGCGGGGTCACGAAGGTGCCATTTCTTCCCTGTCCATCCACAGTTCAGGCAGCTACGCCATCAGCACTTCCTCAGACACTGCTCAGCTCTGGAACCTTGACACCTTTCAGAGAAAGAGGAAGCTTAATGTTCGTCAATCAGTTGGCATACAAAAGGTTTGACGTCACTTATCTGTGCTTAAGCATTATATTATGGTAACAGCTCTGCGTCATTCCCTCATTCCTGTGGGGTTTTTTTTTTGTAGGTGTTCTTTCTCCCACACAGCAACACCATTCTCAGCTGCTTTAGTGACGACTCCATTTTTGCTTGGGAGAGCGACACTCTTTTTTGCAAGTATCAGCTGCCTGTTCCACAGGATGGGCCCAGAATATACTACAGGGCATTTGCTGTTACGCAGTAAGGCTGTAACACTTAGACCCTAAATTGGCGAAGCTCCAACTGGTATTGTATGTAATCATTTTGTTTCATTGTAGAGATGGGAAAACACTTGCTGCGGCTGGACGCTCCAACTTAGTCCATTTGTGGTGTCTGGACAGTCGACAGCTCTTGAGAGTAATACAAATGCCTCCAAAAGTCAAGACAGTAAGATTTGTGGATTTCCTGCCAGATAGTTTTGATGGCGGATCCAACCAGGTACTGATCAGTAGTCTGCTAACCTAAAAAACATATTTATTATTAAAAACATATTCATTTTATGTACGTTTACTGTATAACATGGAATCTTTATGGTTTGCTTTCAGCATATTGTGCCCTTGTTAGAGAAATTATCTCATTTCTTTTCTAACACTCAGCCATTAATGAGAAGAATAACAACTGATGAACTTGAAAAGTTCATGAAAAGTTTGCCCCTATTGTCCAGTTTATACGTTGGAAATAACTCATACTGTAATATTCTCTCCTCAGATTCTGGGTGTTTTAAGCCAAGATGACGTCTTGCGCTTTATCAACATACAGTCATGCAAGCAGTTCTTTGAAATAGGGTCCCATGAGGACGCCATCACATTGGCAGCCATTTGTCCTAAAGGCCACCATATTGTTGCTGTGATGGACAGTGGTGCTCTCAGAATATATGATGTACGAAGCCTTACCCCAGAAATCAGTAAGGTAAATTCTTATTTATTGTTCTATTTCAAATAAATGCTGTTCTTTTGAACTTTCTAGTATTAATCAAAGAATCCTGAAAAAAATTTCCGTATTTCTTGAGCACAAAATCAGCATATTCGAATGATTTATGAACAGTCATGTGACACTGAAGACTAGAGTAATGGTGACGGCTTTGCTATCACAGGAATGAATTAAATTTTTATAATATATTAAAATAGAAAAAAGTTGTTTTAAATTGTAATAATATTTGATATTTTAATAAATACAGTAAAAATAGTAATATTGTGATCAAATAAATGCAGCCTTGATGAGCATTAGAGACTTATTAAAAAAAAATTTAAAAACATGTACCAACCCCAAACTTTTGAATATATGTTAGTATAATGTATGTGTGTTGTATACTTTTTTTTTTTTACTCTTTTGTTTGTGTAGCCTCCCCAGCCTTTGTTGAAACAGGTCACTAAAGGCAAAAGCAGTGAGGGATCGTGTTTGAAAATGAAGGTTTATGCTGGGGCAGGTCAGCATGTGAAAACATCAGGACGCAGAATCCAATCCAAAGTTTTACCATCTGCTGTTTCCACACTGGATGACAAAGAGGTTCTGTTTATATTCAGTTTTGTTCAATATTATTTTTAATTCATTCATTTTTTTTATTTGGGGGTTGGGTGCCTATGACACCTTCTGTATTGCTTTTTCAAGACATTCTCTTTTATTTAACACCCCCTTATTTAACTTCTGACCCAGTTATAATCATATCTAATTAATCTGTTTTGTGTAGAATGATTTGCCTAATGGCCTTAACAAGAAAAGACTACAAGTGCTACTAAGAGCATTTGGAGAATACCCAGCCAAATACAGGTAATGTAATAAATGTGTCATGCAGAAGCAATGATATTTTGTTGATTTAATGTGAAGCTGTAGTCTGCGTCTCCACTTTATTTGTGTGTGTGTGTGTGTGTGTGTGTGTTTATTTGTTTTTCCGGCAGGATGTTTATTTGGCGTTCTCTATTGCATCTACCTGAGAACCATGCAGCTTTCAGCAGTCTGACTGACAAAGGCCTGCACTCAGCGTACGTGTGCCTTCAGGAGCACTACCCCATCAAAAGCCACAAACTACAGAGAGGCCTACAGAGGTGGACACAGCATCAATCAATTGATGATTTAATTGTATAGATATAGATTTACCCACTATAATATTATGTCAAAATCTTAAATTACATTCAAGTGTCATATATATTCATCTTTTCATTTCTGACCTGGCAGAGTGCTGTCTGCTCTTGCTCATTGGGCTGCTGTCTTTGGCGAGACTGATTATCTTCCTCTGCTGGCTTTCCCATTTGTCAAGCTGTTCCAGAACAATCCACTGATCTGCTTTGAAGTAGTGGCCACTGTCATTGGTAGGTAGTGCAAGGCAGTAGTGTAGTGTAGTGACATACCACTGGTCTCTTTGGCTGTGATTCAACGATTTGGTCCGTAGCTGAGAGACTTTAAGTGTCTTGAATTGCTCTTTTACAGTGAACTGGTGCCAGCACTGGTTTGAGTACTTTCCCAACCCTCCGCTTAATGTGCTGAGTCTGGCTGAGAATGTGCTGGCCCATCATGATAAAGAGCTGCTTCAGCATTTTGTTGCCTGTGGTGTTACCTCACAGGTAAAAGACTTTAACATAAGTGTTTATATGATATAGACTTTGACTTTCAAAGAATTTAATCTTGAAGCCAAAGATAAAGTGAATGCCCTACACACTGTGCTTTTCCTCTCCAGATGTATGCATGGCCTCTTCTTGAGACCCTGTTCTCTGAGGTTCTGATGACAGAAGAGTGGCTGAAACTGTTTGACAATGTTTTCTCAAACCACCCCTCATTTCTTCTAATGGCTGTGGTGGCATATGTCACCTGCTGCAGAGCACCGCTACTGCTTTGTACTGACAAGAAGGACTTTGAGGTATAACTTCAGACATTTTAAAGATGTTTTTACAATCACTAGCCATTTGAAAAATTTTATGAAGAACAAATTTGGCTTATCAAGACAAGTTTATTCCATTTAGGGGTGTTTATTATTATTTATTTATTTTTATATAAATAATATAATAAAACATAATCATCATAAATAAATAAATGGTGTCTGTAAAATATTAGACACATGAAATTGATCAAAAGCGACAGTAAAGACTTACATTGTTACTAGAAAATCTATTTCATATTAATGGCATTCTTTTTAACTTTCTATTGATCAAAGATTTTTTTTTTTTACAAAATTTTTCAACATTGATAATAATAAGAAATAATTTTGAGCAGCAAATCAATATATTAGAATGATTTCTGAAGGATTGTGTGAGTATGAAAACCGGAGGAATGGCTGCTGAAAATTCAGCTTTGCCATCACAGGAATAAATTGCAATTTAAAATGTATTCAAATAGAAAACAGTTATTTTAATTTGTAATAATATTTTGCAATATTACTGATTTTACTGTATTTTTGATCAAATAAATGCAGCCTTGGTGAGCATAAAATAATTATTTCAAAAACTTTAAAAGAATCTTATGGACCCCCAAACTTTTGAATGGTAATGTATACATTATTAAATGATTTATTATTATTATTATTAATAACAAATGCTAACATTATATACATTTTCTTTCTTTCTATTTTTTTCCCCTTCCACAATATAGTACTTTTTCCATCATCAGAATAGCTTGGACATCAGTGCTATGCTGAAGGAAACCTATCGGTTGATGGACAGCACCCCTGCGGACATCCAACCCAGCTCTGTGCTGAGTGACTTTGAACCTCTGACACAGGGGCAGTACCCCATTTTCAACAAATACCCCACCTTCATAGTGGAGTACCAGTCCCAAGAACGTGAGAGGATCCGGCAACAAGAAGTGGAATATCTAAGGGAAAGGTGTAAACTTTTATTCATTTGTAATACTGATATGACTGAGGTATTTCATACTTGATGCACATTTTACAAAAAAGCTTCGGCTTATGTTTGTCTATGAAGACAAGAGGTTCAGGAGCTGCACGCTGAAGCAGTCAGACAGCAGGCTGAGTTTGAGGCCTGGTACAAACAGCAGGAGTTGCTACTGCAAGGAGAAGAGCAACGCAGAAGGATCCTACAGGAAGAGGAGAGTAAACTTGCACAACAGCGAGCCAGGTGGGTCTCCCTCCATCTGTTAGACTTCTTGCTAATGACCTACTTCAATTTTGCAGTTTCACACACACTCACAGTTCAACTGACGTAACCCTCTGTGCTCAGATTAGCTGCTATGAAGCGCGAGCTGAAGGTGAAGGAGCTCAGTCTGGTTGATTCTTCTAGAAGACGTTTTCTTAAGCACCAGCAAGATCAGCGCAGAATACAGCTCAAGAGACTTGATGACGAAATCCAGAGAAAGGTACTTGTGTGTTGTTGCTTTACTTTTAATTGTGTAAATTAATCATATTACTTTTTGGTTCAAAAGTTTGAGGTTGGTAAGTGTAGCAAACGTTCGTAGTTCGGGAAGAAGGAGGCGGGAACCGGCGGACATTTAAACAAACTTTAATAATAAAATAAACAAACACAAAATAGCGCGACAGCCCCTCGCGGACGACTGTCGCGCACAAACAAAACCAAAACACAAAATAAACTCCAGGCCTGGTCCTCTCTCGTCTTTCACTGTTGTCGCTCCTACTTTTATCCTTCCGGAGCTCCTCCGTGAGACTCGAGACCGGTGAGTGGCGCAGGTGTCGCGCATTAGCAATTACTCCACCAGCCTCGCTCCGTTCACATGGCTCTCACCCTCTCGTCACATACCCCCATCGCCCCTCGCAGGCCGGGGGGTACTCACGAGACTGCGCTCTACCCCCCCCCCCTCCGGGGGAGCCGATCACGGCGGCCGCGGCGTACCTGGGGGTAAGGACAGACAGACGAGGCGAGAGAAAAGGAGACGGAAGGATGAGGAGAGACAGACGAGAGAGGGGAGAGAGGAAAAAAAAAATTCTTGTTCCGGTTCCCAGACACACTGCCACTCGGCCCTCCACCAGCTGGGTAAGCTCTTCCGCGATGCCAGGCGGCGGCACTGGACAGCCCTCGGTGGACGGCACGACACTCCTCCGCCGCCCAGTGGACGGCGACGGCTCCTCCGCGTTCGGGCAGCCGGCAGGAGTCCCCCGTTCCCTGCTCCTCCCCATCATGGCGGATGGCAGCAGGCTCCGGCCTCAGGCAAACGGCGGCGACTCCTCCGCTCCCT
>NW_015659312.1:2211873-2212973 GCF_001515625.1 Sinocyclocheilus rhinocerous
TAAAATAAACACAAAATAGCGCGACAGCCCCTCACGGACGACTGCCGCGCACAAACGAAACCAAAACACAAAATAAACTCCAGGCCTGGTCCTCTCTCGTCTTTCACTGTTGTCGCTCCTACTTTTATCCTTCCGGAGCTCCTCCGTGAGACTCGAGACCGGTGAGAGGCGCAGGTGTCGCGCATTAGCAATTACTCCACCGGCCTCGCTCCGTTCCCACGGCTCTCGGCCCCGCCCCTCTCGTCACAGTAAGATTTTCTCTGTTCATTAAGGCTGCATTTATGTGATCAAAAATACTGAAAAAAAATTATATTATGAAATATTATTACAATTTAAAATAACAGTTTTATATTTTAATATACTTTAAAATGCAGTTTATTTCTGTGTTGGCAAAGCTGAATTTTCAGCAGCCATTACTCCAGTGTCACATGAGCCTTCAGAAATCACTCTGATATGCTGATTTGGTGCTCAGGAAACATTTATTATTATTATCAAAGTTGAAAACAGTTGTGCTGCTTAGTATTTTTGTGGAAACTGTACTGCATTTTGTACTGCAGGATTGAATCAAAGTTAAAAACAAACAAACAAACAAAAAAATTATTTGAAATAGAAGTATTTTGTAACATTATAAAATCAATTTGATGCATCCTTGCTGAAATACAAGTATAATTTTCTTTCAAAACAACAACAACAAAAAAACGTACTGACTTTTAAAAAAACTAGAGGTCTTCACGGGTCCACTTGGATCCGAATACCCGAGGTCCGACCCGAGACCCAAGCGGGTTCGGGTCCAAAACTTCTACGAGTGCCTCGGACACGGGTCGGGTTCGGTATTAGCGGCCTCGGGTCTCAAATAAAAATACATGTGCTTTTTCCAAATGGACCCGATAAGACCCGAATTCTTTTAAACTATCCCGGATGTGTACTTGCACGTTCATGTTAAGTGAGGAACGCACATAGAAAAGGAGCATACGTTTGTAACCTCGCACACAGAAATCATCTTATAGATATGAGATCCATCAGGAAAATCCACTCTCTTCATTAATGCTGTTCATGCGTGTTCATGCAGGGCTTTTCTTTTTTGTGTGCAGAAGCCTTTC
>NW_015659312.1:2213260-2215609 GCF_001515625.1 Sinocyclocheilus rhinocerous
TAGCAATTACTCCACCGGCCTCGCTCCGTTCCCACGGCTCTCGGCCCCGCCCCTCTCGTCACAGTAAGATTTTCTCTGTTCATTAAGGCTGCATTTATGTGATCAAAAATACTGAAAAAAAATTATATTATGAAATATTATTACAATTTAAAATAACAGTTTTATATTTTAATATACTTTAAAATGCAGTTTATTTCTGTGTTGGCAAAGCTGAATTTTCAGCAGCCATTACTCCAGTGTCACATGAGCCTTCAGAAATCACTCTGATATGCTGATTTGGTGCTCAGGAAACATTTATTATTATTATCAAAGTTGAAAACAGTTGTGCTGCTTAGTATTTTTGTGGAAACTGTACTGCATTTTGTACTGCAGGATTGAATCAAAGTTAAAAACAAACAAACAAACAAAAAAATTATTTGAAATAGAAGTATTTTGTAACATTATAAAATCAATTTGATGCATCTTTGCTGAAATACAAGTATAATTTTCTTTCAAAACAACAACAACAAAAAAACGTACTGACTTTTAAAAAAACTAGAGGTCTTCACGGGTCCACTTGGATCCGAATACCCGAGGTCCGACCCGAGACCCAAGCGGGTTCGGGTCCAAAACTTCTACGAGTGCCTCGGACACGGGTCGGGTTCGGTATTAGCGGCCTCGGGTCTCAAATAAAAATACATGTGCTTTTTCCAAATGGACCCGATAAGACCCGAATTCTTTTAAACTATCCCGGATGTGTACTTGCACGTTCATGTTAAGTGAGGAACGCACATAGAAAAGGAGCATACGTTTGTAACCTCGCACACAGAAATCATCTTATAGATATGAGATCCATCAGGAAAATCCACTCTCTTCATTAATGCTGTTCATGCGTGTTCATGCAGGGCTTTTCTTTTTTGTGTGCAGAAGCCTTTCTCCGGAGATTTGGTTCCAGACAACACTAGAGAATCATTAGGCTATCGATTTAATTTTTATCAAACTATCACGTTTCTTTTTTTTTAAATCCACTGGTTAACAATTGAAAGCTGAATTCAGAAATAACTTGTATCCATCAGGCAGACAATAATACAAAGTAAATTAAATAAATGCTAAAGGGGTCATATGACGTTGCTAAAAAAGAACATTCTTTTGTGTATTTGGTGTAATAAAATGTGTTTATGCAGTTTAAGGTAAAAAAAAACACATTATTTTCCACATACTGTACATTATTGTTTCTCCTCTATGCCCCGCCTTCCTGAAACGCATCGAGTTTTACAAAGCTCATCGGTCTGAAAAGCGAGGTGTGCTGTGATTGGCCAGCTATCCAGTGCGTTGTGATTGGCCGAATACCTCAAGCGTGTGACTGAAATGTTACGCCCCTTACCATACTGTGGTGCCATGTGTCCCGGCGCGACGAGACAAAACCAATAAAACCCATTATAAACTAGGCATTTGTTGCATCCAGTGGGGACATAATTACTGATTATAATGACTTATACTGTCTTTTTACACGTTGCGTTGCATCGCGCCCCATAAACATAAAACCATGTCGCATGCGCGCCGAAGGGGAAACAGGAACTGAATTCACCGGAACACCGGCATTGTAGGCCACTCTCCCAGGAAACAGTCCTCGTCCTCCGTAAAATGCGTTGCACACATCTGAATATTTGGGTTGAACTGTTCTGGAACAGTGTTGTAAATACAACTTAACCACTCATTTCTAGTTGTGTCCTCTTTTCACAACGAAACACACAGCGTCTCCACGACATGGTGGCGGCAACAATACTACAGTGAGAATCAAAGTTACGCCTTCTTTCTTTGCGTGAACATTTGTATGGTGTTATGCAAATCTTCCCACATCGTGACGTAGACATGTGGGGGTGTGTTAGAACGTGCCGTTTTAGGAGGGCGTGGCAGAGTCTTAACTTTGATAAAGAATATCTCTTTGGTTTTGAGACTTTAGTCTTTGCAACTTTACAGATCTTCTTTATGCACCAAGAGCTTGTAACACTCCAAAGAGAAAGGAAAAATTGAAATCGCATCATATGACCCCTTTAAAAAACCTTTGACTGAATGGTTCTTTGTGGAACCAAAAATGGTTCTTCTATGGCATCGCTTAAAGAACCTTTTGAAGCACCTTTATTTTTAAGAGTGTAGATAAATTACGAATGTTGGGCTATGAAAATCAAACGGTAACATTTTACTTATTTTAGAAAACCTTCATATTACACACCTATGTACATATATTAAAGGGGTCATATGATGCGATTTCAATTTTTCCAATCCAAAAGAGGACGATATCCGCTTCGTCATGCCTAGAGCTGATCCGTGCTGGTCGCTGAGAAAATAAATCAACTTCGCGCTGTGGAT
>NW_015659312.1:2219283-2223776 GCF_001515625.1 Sinocyclocheilus rhinocerous
GAGAATCAAAGTTACGCCTTCTTTCTTTGCGTGAACATTTGTATGGTGTTATGCAAATCTTCCCACATCGTGACGTAGACATGTGGGGGTGTGTTTGAACGAGGCATTTTAGGAGGGCGTGGACCAGTCTTAAAGAATATCTCTTTGGGTTTGAGACTTTAGTCTTTGCAACTTTAGGGATCTTATCTATTCACGAACAGCTTGTAACACTCCAAAGAGAAAGGAAAACTTGAAATCGTATCATATGACCCCTTTAAATAAAGCGAGCAAATCAGTCAGCAGGACACCGGGATTTTTCTTTACTGACTGCAGGGCTGCAGCCTGTGCACACGACAATGCCGTTTATGTTCGGGTCCAGTCCGGTTCGAAAATAAATGCCGTCTAGTCGGACTCAGGTCTAATATCATCGGGTCTGTCTCGGGTCGGGTTTTTCTTTTTTTTTTTTATTATTTATGCATGTCGGGTTCAAGTAAGAACTGATTCGGATCGGTACAGATTTTAGGACCAGAGAAGATTTCTACTTCAAACTGGCTCCAGACTTTTTCAGTGGTAGTGTATGTTTCACAAATAGTAAATGTATTTAGGGTTTCATTTAGAAAGACTGGTAGGAGTTGTGTAAAGTTATTTTTGCAGGTTCTTTACATTTTTGTTGTTCTCAGATGGCGCTGCGAGATCAGGAGACGGTGGCTACCGTTCAAGATATAGAAGTAAGACAGATGGAACTGGATGCCCAGAGACAACTGTTTGAACAGGTTGGCCCCTATAAAAACTTTTATTTCTTTGCAAATGTCTGCAATGTTGATGTACTAGGAGTGTCCAATCCTTCTCCTGGATGGCTATCTTCGTGCAGAGTTTAGCTCCAACCTGCCCCAACACACCTACAGTTGTGCTCAAAATTATTCATACCCTTGATAAATATGATCAAAGAAGACAGCATATTTATTTGCTAGACACAACTGGAACTTTAAACTGGACTGGGTTCAATGGTCAGATGAAACTAAAAAATTAGCTTTTTAGCAGCAAACACTCAAGATGGTTTTGGTGCACACAGGGATAAAAAAGTACCCCATGTGTACAATGAAATATACTGCTGGATCTTTAATGTTGTGGGCCTATTTTTCTGCTGGAGATCCTGGATATCTTGTTCAGATAGATGGCATATAATGGATTCTATAAAATACCAATTGATAAAAAATTAAAAACGGTCCATGCTAGAAATTTTATAATGGGCCATGGTTGTATCTTCCAACAGGACTATGATCCACAAACAAACATCAAAATCAAAACAAAAATGGGTCACTGAGAACAAAACCAAGCTTCTGCCCTGGCCAACCCAGTTCCCTGAGCTGAATCCTGTAGAAAATGAGTGTGGTGAACTGAAGAGAAGAAGCGTCAACATGCAGCTGGAAATCTGAAGGGTCTGGAGAGGTTTTGTATGAAGGAATGGTCTCCGATCTCCTGTCAGATGTTCTCTAAACTCTTCAGGCATTATAGGTGAAGACTATAGCTGTTCTCTTGGCAAAAGGAGTTTGCGAAAAGTATTGGATAAAAGGGTATGATTAATTGTGACCAATGTGTATTAGAGAAAAACATTTATTTCATAATGAGATTTATCTCCCATTTTAAATTCTTATTCTGCAATGAAAGGTTAGATTTTAGTCATTTTTAAAATAAAATATCTAAAGGATTGATGATACAGATTAATTTTCACAGCCTTCTTTGATCATATTTACCAAGGGTATGAATAATTTTGAGCACAACTGTACCTGGAAGTGTCATGTAATCCTGAAGACCTCGATCAGCTGGTTTAGGTGTGTTTAATTAGGGTTTGAGTTTAATTCTGCTGGAAGGTGGGCCTCCAGGAGCAGGATCGGACACTCCTGAGATCATATCTAATCATTGTGTTTTGACAACTAGCAACTGGCCAAAGAGCAAGAGAGAGTGAGTCAAACGGTGAGAGCAGAAGTGGATACGAGGAGATGCAGGGCTGAGATCATAGATTCTACATTTCAAAACCTCATTCAGACAGATGCAGATATCAGCCAGAAAAACAAGAAGGTATGTCTCGCTACAATTTTCATGAAGTGCATATGATTATCTTTGTCAGACATCTTACTCCACCCTGCTCCGGTTTCCTTTCTGCATTCCCTTTCTTTCTGCTTAACAGACTTATGTGTTGGAGTTGATAGTTGAATAAAGTTTGCATGAGACTAAAACTCTTTCAGATGCTGGAAGAGTCTCTGGCAGAGGTGGGACAGATGGAAGTGGATGCTGATTGGCAAGCCGAGGTGAACAAGCGACTGGAAAAAGCAGAGGAGAGGCAGGAGAAGCAAAGAGAGCGACTTGTGAACTTCAGCAAACAAACACATGCTAAAGAGGAAAAAGTAGTCCAGCTAATGCTGGAAGTAGAGGGAAAGCAGGTGAGAATTCACATGTTTAAGGCATGTTGACACATTAGCGAAATTTCAGTGAAATTTTGCAGGCAAAAAAGGTCCATTGTATATTGTCAGTACTGTAGTGGTGTATGTAGCATAGCAGAAACGGAAGTCACTTTCAAACCAAGCAGCTTTCTGTTGGTCAACGTGGTGAATCCACAGTGACCAACCTTAATCTGTTGTGAAATCTGCGTGGGAAAAACTTTCACCCTCACACAAAATTCCGAATGACAATGGTAAATTTGACTGCACCTTTAGTGTTTTGTTTGCTGTTTCAAGGGGACAAAATTCATAAAAAATATAACTTTCAATAGAACATGCAAAAGAATGACATTGTTTCCGTCTCAGTGGGATGATGTAGTAGCTAAACAAGCTAAACTGGAGGAGGAAAGACGGGTGGCCACCACTGTTAACGCCCAGCAGAGGTCACTTATCTCTCAGGAAACAGAAGAGACTGAGAAACATCATGGCAAGCTGCGAAAGAGTCTAGAGGGTTCATTAAGTGAGTTAAGACAAACACTTCTCACAACATGTAATAAAGGATTTGATTGATTTATATTTGTTTGTTTGTAGATCAGCAGATGGAAAAGAGACTCCGATCTCCCTGCTCGTCTAGAGGCCTGCTGCACAAGACCCAGAGTGAGACCACCAACATTTCCTTGATCAGTCAGTCAGACGATTCTATTGGCTGTGAGTATTATTAGTATAAACAGTCAGTTTTACTGACATAATCAAACAAGATTTAATAAAGCAACAAGCAATAAGATCTCTTTATAGTTTCTTTAGATCGTGGCCGAGGGGAGCTTGACTCTAAGGAAAGGGGGTTGATGCAGGAAATCAGAGAACTGAGGATGAAATTAGCTGCCAGAGCGACTGACTTCATCTCACCCTCAACCAGCTCTGTACACTCCCACTGACCACACAGTCACCACCAATACTCCACCAGTGTGTGTGGAACCAGGCACACGTTAAAGAGGATCTGAAAGAAAATGTTTTTAGATCATATGAGATGCCTGCTCAGTTTATATTTGCTTTACAATGACGCTAATCCCGATTGGACAGATTTGTTCATTGATTTCAGATTAATTCTGATGATGCTTTTAATATTTTGTAAATGAAGTTTATTTTTTTGTTTATTTTTTCAGAATTGTTCTTAAAGTAAATGTCTTTTGTATAATCGTTTTCATGTTTTTGTATTAATAAATGAAAAAGGTGTCAATTAATTTTAATTAAAACTGAAATATAATTTAACCGTTTATTTACTTTTCATTGCATTTAAATATTAGTTATTACAATATATTAAAATTAATGCGTTTTTTTATGTTTCTAAAAATAATTATCTTATACTTATCACGTTTGCATTTGTTTAAGAATACAGTAAAATATATTGTGAAAGATTAATACAATTTAAAATAACTGTTTATATGTATTTTATTATATTTAATATAATTATATGTTTTTAAAGTGTAGTCTATTCCTGTGGCGGAAACTGAATTTTCAGCAACCATTGCTCCAGTCTTCAGTGTTACGTGATCCGTCCAAAATAATTTTAATATGCTGATTTGGTGCGCAATCAGCATTTCTTATTAACGCCAAATCGAAAGTTATATTTTCTGGATTCTTTTATGAATAGAAAGTTAAAAAGAACAGAATTTATTTTAACTTTTATAACATTATAGTCGTCTTCACTGTTGATAAATGTAATGCACCCTTGCTGACTAAAAGTATTATTTTCTTAAAAAAAAAAAATATATATATATTTATATATACAGGGTTTAAATTGGGCCGGGGCCGTCCGGGGCTCGACATTAACGCCAGACAAGTAACATTATTAAAACATCAGTAACCAAAAAATAAATAACTATGTAAACACCAAAACTCAAGTATTATTCTGGTTTTATTACATTTAGAGTAAGTGGCGAATAGTGGATATAGCTACTGTATATAATGCATCTACTGACAGTATAAGGTTGCGCTGCTGAGGCGAGGCTCACGCAGCCTCTCCAGGAGAAATCAAGCATCCTGAGGTAAAAATTCAAAATGGAAAGTTTTTATATT
>NW_015659312.1:2224553-2257412 GCF_001515625.1 Sinocyclocheilus rhinocerous
TAAATTTAGGACTGACACGCCCATTATTTTTAAGATTTTCTCCTAAATCGGCGAGTTATTAACTACTTTTAGCCTTAAGATGTTTCGTAAATACGGGCCCTGATGAATTTGCCGTTTGAACGAATGAACGACTCAATGACTCACTCATTAAATGCTCACTACTGGCACCTACTGGCGTTTTAATTTCGTTGAAAAGTATAATTTCCACCATCATTTCTTGTTTGTATATTCAAAAATATTTAAAAGAATCTCATAATATTATTTAATGCAGTTGTATTTTTTAGTGTAAATGATTTAATTTGATAACGTATAGATAATCACATTATTATAATAAAATGTATAGCTCAAATGTAAGAATTTGAAAGGAAAGTATTAATGAAATTAGTGGGAAAATGCCCTCTATAAAGGTAAAAAAAAAAAAAAAAGCCCTTGGATAAAATATAAAAAACACACAGATTTATATGTCACAGCTGAGAAAACTGATGAGAATATTGCTTCAGAATAAATCATATTTGCAAAAAACAACAACAACACACACACACACACACACATATACATACAATTTATACAATAGAGCCCCCCCACATAACAAATCCCAATTTAACCCTTGTAGATATATATATATATTATATACGCTATTTTACTGAACCCAACTAGACTGCATTTTTGGGCATCATAAACGTATTTTATATATCTATGACCATAAACACATTCAAATGTTCTCTATTTAGCCATCTCATTAAGGTTTAAAACATTCATCATCTTTCTGACGACGAAACACTTGCCGGTAGTTGCTGGGAGGTGTTGATGACGTATCGGTATTGAGCACTTCCGGCTTTGGGTGCTGATGAGACTGAAGTGAATTGGTGATGCTTTGTGTTTTTATTTAGCTGTTGATGCTCATGTGTAGATTTATAGCCTCTTATTTCAGCATTTACGTGAAAGAGCGCAGCAGACTTTGTCCTGGTTGGGTCGAAATAAAGAAGACGGTATCGTTCAATTAATGCATTATAGCATATAGCTCACAACAGGCTTTGTTGCGGACTGCATTGATGCTTTCATTCATTGAAATGCAACGACTGCCTTTTGTAAATGAACAGGATTGTGTTTTTAGTTTACCTGCCTATGTGTTTTCTGTTTTTCTCTCTTGTCGGTAGTGCATTTATAGACCACAATCACTTAATTTCTCATTGCAGAATATAAGGATAGTGTGCAATGTATTTGAATGTAATCATCCCTTATGTCACAGCTGAGAAAACTGATGAGAATATTGCTTCAGAATAAATCATATTTGCAAAAAACAACAACAACACACACACACACACACACATATACATACAATTTATACAATAGAGCCCCCCCACATAACAAATCCCAATTTAACCCTTGTAGATATATATATATATTATATACGCTATTTTACTGAACCCAACTAGACTGCATTTTTGGGCATCATAAACGTATTTTATATATCTATGACCATAAACACATTCAAATGTTCTCTATTTAGCCATCTCATTAAGGTTTAAAACATTCATCATCTTTCTGACGACGAAACACTTGCCGGTAGTTGCTGGGAGGTGTTGATGACGTATCGGTATTGAGCACTTCCGGCTTTGGGTGCTGATGAGACTGAAGTGAATTGGTGATGCTTTGTGTTTTTATTTAGCTGTTGATGCTCATGTGTAGATTTATAGCCTCTTATTTCAGCATTTACGTGAAAGAGCGCAGCAGACTTTGTCCTGGTTGGGTCGAAATAAAGAAGACGGTATCGTTCAATTAATGCATTATAGCATATAGCTCACAACAGGCTTTGTTGCGGACTGCATTGATGCTTTCATTCATTGAAATGCAACGACTGCCTTTTGTAAATGAACAGGATTGTGTTTTTAGTTTACCTGCCTATGTGTTTTCTGTTTTTCTCTCTTGTCGGTAGTGCATTTATAGACCACAATCACTTAATTTCTCATTGCAGAATATAAGGATAGTGTGCAATGTATTTGAATGTAATCATCCCTTTTTTAATTTTCTACGTGCAGGAGGTTTACCACACAGATTTAAAAACTGGTTTAAATTACATTATGTATTTTAGTTTGTATTCATTTGCTTATTTGTTAATATATTGCAGATGTATCGTTGCATATAGTGTGCTTTGAAATAAATCTTAAATTTCTCAGTGTATATGTTATTCATTGTTCATTCAGACAGTATTTCGGCTTGCACTGTTTCTGTGTCTATTAGATTAATGGGCCTCCACACAGGCTGATCTTTTCAGTAAACGTCAAAATGAAGCTGAATGTATAACTTCAGCCAAATGCATAATGTAGACACATAACAGACCTTTACAAAATGACAGACCTTTCTCTGGATGGCCCCTAATGTTTCTCTTTGTCAAAAGTTTGTGTAGCACAGTTAATGAATGTTGAAACATGACAAAATTCATGCACGAGTACTAAAATTAAAACTAAAACTGTTCATACTGTGCATAGATTGAGCGACACAGAAGATGGCTGATAGAAGTGACCTGAAAGCTGAGCTTGAGCGCAAAAAGCAGCGCTTAGCCCAGATTCGAGAGGAGAAGAAAAGAAGGGAGGAAGAGAGAAAGAAAAAAGAGGTAGGTGCTGTTTTTGTTGGATATAATAGACATTTATCATTTTATCACCTGCAACTATTTGTTCTGTGACACTTAATGATTGACCTGTGATGCAGTCTGAGATGCTTCAGAGGGCCGAGAATGTGTCAGAAGACTCGGACCTGGACAGAAGGAGAAGAGAGACAGAGGCTCTCCTGCAGAGCATTGGAATTTCACCAGAACCACCTTTAGGTATGCGATACAGAACATACAGCTGTCTGTGCATGTACATAATGTGTGAGATACATCGTTATGAATGTGCATGCCACCAGCTTGAATGAAATGATAAAAGGGACCATCAAACGTTTTAATAATGCAAAAGAAAAAAAAGTTACATCTCACTCAGCAGTCTTTAGTGCTATATCAGGGCTTCCCTATAACCTTGTGAAAAAGAAGTATACAGTAGTTTTAAAATTGTTATTGCAAACAATGTAAAGTTTTTGGACACTAAATTGCATGTTAATTGTAATTAAACATAGTATAGTTTAAATTTAGAATGAATGCAAATAGCTGAACTTTAGCTAAGTGGAGTGCTTTTTGAACCACTTTAGTAGGACTTTAGTACTTTTTAATATGTAATTTCATAATTCTAGTGTCTTTAATATATGTTTAATGTTTACTGCTGAATGCACTGACAAGCTTTTATAGTAATCTAAAATCTACTTCATGCAGTCATTTCTTTTGAAACTTGAATGTCATGTATTTGCAATGGTGAACTTGCAATTTAGTACATTTAAAATATATTAACTTGAAATATAATATTGAATAACACACTACAGTTAAAATTATAATCAAGTACTTTACATGTGCTTTGGTACATTAGTCAACACATCAAAATAAGTGTACTTTAAGCATAATAAGTGCACCTTTTAAGTGTGTTAAGAAACAGTTAACAGGCATTTTTTAAAATATTATATTATCTGCAAGTGCAGGTTTTTAAAATGTACTTTTATTTAAAGTACACTTTAAGTGCACATTCAAATAAGTAAGCTCTTCTTTTTCACAAGAGTATGGTTCATGTTAGACTGATTTTTTGCTGTTATATATATAAAGGGCATGCGCTTCGGCCTATATTTGAGTCCTACATTTTTTTGGATCTTCTTTGCGGGAATGTCTTGTGACCTCTCTCAAATTTTTGCTAGATGTTAATCCGATCAGATTTTAGGTTATTTCAGATGTATTTTTTGGGTCATGGATTCATCCCCAAAACAATTACTACTCTTTTTACTAAATGAATATCTCGTCAATAAGAAGTAACAGTAACATACAGTTTATTGAGCTCCTGTCATTTACACTGTGGCTGTACTTGAAGCAGACTTGACTCAAACTCAGTTAGCTTTATAAGGGGGTATTTAATGTAAAATTGTCATAATATCATAATTAGATAAGATGAGACGATTAAATGACCATATCAAAATTCTAACATTATAGAGAGAAGTGAAATTCGCTTGACAATCTCTCCTGTTGTTTTTCCTTTTGGATTTTTTTCTCTTTGATTTGACCATTTCAATCCATCCTGTTCATTTTGATTTGCCTGTGTCTGCCACTGCTGGCCATCAGTGCAGCCACTGCAGCTTTTAACATGGGATACCTGTTATTTTCATTATTTAGTCCCAACCCCTATGTCTCCCTCTTCGCAATCAGTGAGCCCACCCAGTGAAACTGGAAGTCAGGAGTCCATAGATGGAGGGACAGTGGGAAGGTATGAAATCGGCATGTGTGATTGTTGTTTGTACACTGTATGTATAATCTTTAATCCATTTTGAAATATTTTTAGATTCCGTGATATATGAATGTATATGGGAGGAGTGTTTTAATGCAGGAGTTTTCAAACTGAATTCTACAAACACTCTAAACAAGTTTTTTTTTAAACAAAAAATTATTTTGTGAACTTCTCTTCAGATTTATACATCTAACAATATTCTAATAATGAGTAGAAAAAATACACCAATTCTAGGTTATATTTTAATTTATTTTTAATAAAATTAATTTTTATTTGTATTGTATTTTATTAAATTAATACGTTTTTTTTTTCTTCACACAACATAAATGGCTCTTTATATAGTATATTTAGCTGCTTTCATATTTTAAGAAGGGGTCTTTGGCATTAAAAACTCCTGTTTTAAAGGATGTGAGCTTTGAAACTGATAGCAGTTTAATTTATATTATGCATTATGTAGGGGAATTAAATATTTTATGAGAAAATTATTGGAAGGATAATATGATTTCTTTTAGGGAAGTTTTGCATTATTTCTTAAGTCAAAACTGACACGATTAATGCAAGTTTTAAGCTATTTTTTATTTTTTTATTTTTTATTTCTGTAATCCCTTTAAGACTAAGTCTAATGTTTTTCCTTTTTCCTACGTCTTTTGTTGGGTACATCAGATACCGGTAAGGAGAACTGTTAATGTTATCATTGTTAGGTCTTGGCATTTGTTGATGCATCACCCATCAGTGGATGTGGTTCTGTTGTAGCTGGTTTAGAGTATGGTTCCACTGTCCATATGTGATTTCATCTAAGAGGCAGTGTGTTACCTCATACAACCATGCATGAAAGAGGGTTATGCACTGCTGATGAAGCTGCGGGACCTAATCATGCATGCTCTTAGTCTTATCCCTCCTAACCATCAGATTATGTATTTTTCTGACCTCTCTAGGACATTACAGTGGGACACCGACCCCTCAGCTCTTCAGCTTCTTGCAGATTCTGTTCATGGGTGAGACTGCCACCTCAAATTTCATTCACATTATTAAAGGGGTCATATGATGAGATTTCAATTTTTCCTTTCTCTTTGGAGTGTTACAAGCTCTTGGTGCATAAAGAAGATCTGTAAAGTTGCAAAGACTAAAGTCTCAAATCCAAAGAGATATTCTTTATAAAAGTTAAGAGTCAGCCACGCTTACCTAAAACGGCTCGTTCTAACACGCCCCCACATAACTACAAAATAATGTTCTTTTTAGCAACATCATATGACCCCTTTAAAGATGATACACAAAACATTGAGTCTCAACAGAGAAATGTAGAATAAAACCAAAAACGAAAATTCTGCCATTTACTCACCCTCAAGTTATCCCAAACCTGTTAGAGTTTCTTTCTTCTGCTGAACATAAAAGATATTTTTGAAGAATGAAGGTAACCAAACAGTTTTTGGTCCCCATTGACTTCCATAGATTTTTTTTCATTGAGGTCACTGAGGACCAGAAACTGTTTGGTTGCCCACATTCTTCAAAATATATTCTCTTATGTTCAGCAGAAGAAAGAAACTCACAACTTCAGGGTAAGTCAATGATGACAGGTCCCAGGCAAAACACACAAACAAACCATTAAAATAGTTTGGGCTTGGTTTCTTAGGTGCAGGATGCAAAAGCTTGGTGCATCAAAAATTGTTCAGATTGATTTTATGCCAAAAGAACTGGTGACATACTCTAAAGAAACACAGACTCCTGTCGCATCTCATCAGCCTGAAGGTAAAGAGCTGTTTTTATTTCTGTTTAATAATTAAGATATCCATACATATAAAACTGAATATGGTGGCTTTACCCACAAAACAAATGCCTCACTGCTCACTATTTTCCACAGAGGAGGATGAGGAGCTGTCAGTGACCAAATCTGAGCCCGTGCCACTGCAGCTGGAGGAGGAGAACTCTCAGGAGGCCGAAGAAGGCAAGAAGAATCACAGTAAAAAAAAAAAAAAATTGCTACATTTGTATTGTAAGTGTAACAGAGCTGTATGAATATGTGTGTCTTAGTTCATCCTAGAGAACTGACCAATGAGGAGAAAGAGCAGACTACTCATTCAGAGGATTTCCTGTTTTTCTTCGACCGAAGTATCCGTGTAATGGAGCGTGTGCTGGCTGAGGATACAGACATTTTCTTTGACTACAGTGGGCGAGATATGGAGGACAAAGAAGGGTCAGCAGAGGCTTATGTAACAGTCAAACACACAGATCCCCACATGATTACAAATAAGTTATTCATTAGATGGTACTAGACAGGTTTGTTTAACCAAATGTAGGATGATGGTGGTTTAATGGTTTGAAGTCAGGTTTAATGAGGTGACCCAGAAACTGAAGAGTTGCACTGACTCCTCGGAAACTTACTGTAAGTTGCTTTGAATGATTGTACCAGAATGCAAATGTTTGTTTTGTTATCAGGGACATGCAAGCCGGATCAAACTTGTCTTTTAATCGACATTTCTATGATGAGCATTGGTCCAAACATCGAGTCGTCACTTCCCTGGATTGGTCACCACAGGTACTATATTAGTAAATTGCATTAATATAAGCAGTGCTGGTTAGTAACTGATTACATGTAATCTGGATTATGTAATCAGACTCCAAAAATAAGTCATTGTAATTCTATTACATTTTAAAGTGCTCGCTTTTTATGGATTACATATTACTCACACAATGACAGGTAATTATTTATAATTTATTGATTCACTCTAATTCTTTTTTTTCTCCTTTAAATTTTTTATTCTAAAATTCTTTACCGCTTATACACATTTAGAAAGTCTTCCAATTTTGTGGAATTATTTATTCATTTTAATTTGACATTTTTATGATTTCATAATAATTATTACATTTTCACAGACTCACAAACCCCCTGCAGTTCTTTCACATCCCCCAGTTTGGGAAACCCTGATGTAATGTTTAATGCACTTCATGATGATAGAAAAGAATGGAACATATTTTCTTTCTCCCAGTTTTTTATATCAATATGGTACGTAGTAATTCCATTCAGTGTGAAAAAGTGTTAGATAAAAAGTCATCAAACAATGAGTCAGAATACATTGCCTAATATGTGTAATGTAATCTGTAATCCAACATGTAATCTAATATGTGTACTGTAATTACACATATTACTAACCACAATTTTCACCATGTACAGTAATTTGTAATCAGTAACAGACTACAATTTGTAAGTAATCTAGCCAGCACTGAATATAAGCATGCTTAATGCAAATGTGATAATCACAAATGAAACAACCCACAGAACCAGAGTGACTTTAGTGCATAGAGCATTCTGATATTGACTTGTAGCACATTGTATTCAGTCACATGTTCTTTTTGCAGTATCCTGAATTACTAGTGGCCTCGTACAACACTAATGAGGATGCACCTCATGAGCCAGATGGAGTTCTGATGGTCTGGAATATGAAGTTTAAGAAGATGACCCCCGAGTACATATTCCACTGTCAGGTATGAATTCCCATAGCTCACAATTGAGTAACTAGTCTGAATGCCTGAATGTTGTTCCTTTTAGCAGCATTTCAATATACTGCAATAACATTTTTCATTATATATTGAGCATGTGTGTGAGTAATCAACTTTTACTGAAAAAGCCTGAATCTAAATTGAATTTCTGTTATTAAAATTCACAAACAGTGCGTCACTAATGCACATGTCATTCTGTGTTTTTGCACTGATGTCACTTCTAAATGAACTCTCATTGTTCAGTTCATTGGCTGTATGCTCCCTTTGTGCAAATCAACCTTGATGGAGGGCGAGCTGACGTCATCTTTGCCAAAACACTAACCGTAGCAAAGGAAGTGTAAAACTGGCAAAAGTAATTACTGGTACATTCGACCAATAATGCATTTTGTGGTTTTCCCTTATAGTCCTCAGTGATGTCAGTTGGCTTTGCTCAGTTTCATCCCAACCTAGTGATCGGAGGCACTTACTCAGGACAGATAGCACTGTGGGACAATCGAAGTCACAGGAGGACCCCAGTGCAACGGACGCCATTGTCTGCAACTGCACACACTGTAAGACTGTCAGTTATAGATCAAATGTTTTAAAATATAATGCAGCGTGTTGGTGGTTTAATGGTTAAAAATCTGAGCTGAAAACACCAACGTTGCCAGGTCATTGAAGTGACCCAGAAACTGAAGAGTCGCATTCAACCTCAAGTTATTCCTGAGAGACTTTGCAAAACAAATCTGATGAATCTGATTAAAGACTCCCTTATTTGTCTTGGAAAAATATCCTTATCATGGTCTCCCTTAAAAGAATATAGATGACAAAACTGTCATTTTTTTGCAGCATCCTGTATACTGTGTGAATGTGGTCGGAACACAAAATGCTAACAACTTGATCACAGTATCCACAGATGGCAAGATGTGCTCCTGGAGTCTGGACATGCTCTCACAGCCTCAGGTGTCCAGATAACACATTTAGACAGATCAAATTATTGTCATTTGAGATTTGACTGATATTAAACAATACATTATATGTCTGTCGTTACTCACAGGAGAGTATGGAGCTGATCTATAACAAGTCAAAACCGGTGGCCGTCACTTGTATGGCCTTCCCTGCAAGTGATGTGAATAACTATGTGGTAGGAAGTGAGGAGGGCACCGTTTACACAGCATCCCGCCATGGAAGGTCATGGTTCCTGCAACAGAACATATCAATGACAGAATTTTCATATTTGGGTCAACTATTCTTTTAGTAATATCTGTGAATATTAAATATTAAACACTTTATGAAAAACAACTTTACTATTACCCTGAACTTGCTTAACTTGTCCCATGCAGTAAGGCTGGTATTGGTGAAATGTTTGACGGCCATCAGGGGCCTGTGACTGGAATCAGCTGCCATAACGCTGTGGGTCCAGTTGACTTCTCCCATCTCTTTACCACTTCCTCATTTGACTGGACAGTCAAACTGTGGTCAACCAAAGTAAGAGTTGTTTTGGAACTTGTGTGTTGCTTGATATGTATTTTGATCATTTAGCATTAAATGAATATAACTATTCCATCTCTCTGACAGCATAACAAGCCCCTATATTCCTTTGAAGACAATGCAGACTATGTTTATGATGTCATGTGGTCTCCAGCGCATCCAGCGCTCTTTGCTACAGTGGATGGCAATGGTCGTCTGGACCTCTGGAATCTCAACAACTACACAGAGGTCAGGGGCACCGCAGCTCATTACATTCTTTACTCAGTCATCTGTCTTCTGCGTTATATAAGAAGAACATTCATTTCATACTTGAATTAATATTAGGATAAGAGGACCCCCTACCTGGGGCAAGAAACCCCTGGATTAAATTGATCCCAGATGTCATCTGATTTTTGCAGAATTTGTTATCTGATATTATTTGTGAAGATATCATTAATGTAAAATATTAAATGAAATCATCTATGCACACTATGTACGTTCTAAGGTTTGAGGTTACCTTTTTAAAAGACGTCTTATGCTCAGCAAGGCTATTTAATTGATCAAAAATGCAGTAAAAACAGTAATGCTATGAAATATAATTCTAATAAAAAAAAAAAGTTTTACATTTTTATGTAATTTATTCCTGCAATGGTAAAGCTGAATTATCAACCATTATTCCAGTGTAATATATATACTGTATATATATATACTGACTTTTAAACAGTATTGTAAATGCAATGTGATTCGATACAATTGATAATCTAATCGAATTATGACAAATCAAATAACGGAATTTCAGTCAGAGTGATACGTTTGAATTACACTATATAATTCTATGCATTATACACAGGCCATTTTGTAATTAAAAGGATGTCATAATAGCAATAAACTATGAATTCAGATTAAATGATCCATTCAAAAGATGTTTGAATTGTACATCTAATTCATGGAATGACTAAACAATAACTCCATGAATTACGATAATGATTTAATTAAATAATAAAACACCAACAAAACATGTCACAAAAAATTGTTACCGTACAAATTTAAATTAATTACTATTTCCACAAATCCTCTGTTATCAAATTACACTAAAACTTGTAATATCCAACATGAAATTAATTCATAGATCACTATTATCCAATAAAAAAATTATTAACTTAAAACTGTTCAGCTGGAATGAATCTAATACATTTTTATGTTCACATGACAAGTCAAAATTAGCTAAATGAGCATAACCACATAACCACTGAATAAATGTGCTGAGATGCGATTTAGTGACATCTATAGTCATTGAAAAAAAAATAAGGTAGTGTGTGAGAAAGGCATCTTACCCCATCTTATTTGCATGCAAATTGTCTTTACTTGATATTTGTTTGCTTGATCTAAATTAGATTGCAGCTAAATTGTGTTGTCACACAATGTTATTACATTTATATTTTCCCTCCCAAAACAAGTTTCTTGTGTGTACCAGGTGCCGTCAGCAAGTGTGACAGTGGAGGGAGGGTGTGCCCTGAACCGGGTCAGATGGGCATCAGGGGGCAGAGAGGTGGCCGTGGGTGATTCAGAGGGTTGTGTTTGGATCTATGATGTGGGAGAGGTAATAACACCTACATTATGAGTACATGAACACGTGTATCATTCTCTAATATTCGGATGAATTATAAATATTTGCAATCATAGTCAAATACTCAGACAGATGAAACACTGCAAATTTCAAGTCACTAATTGTGTTCTACCGTTAAGATGTGATGCAGAAGTTGGTTGTATCTCTATTTTAGCAGTTGGCCGTGCCACATACAGACGACTGGAGCAAATTTGCCCGTACACTCATGGAGATTCGTGCAAACCGAGGAGATGGAGAGGAAGAAGGTGCTTTGGAGCTGCCTGCCTGAGCTACACACAGACACATTTACATTCAGTGAGATACACATAAAGATACGCTGAAACAGATGCTTGATATAAAGTGAGTGAATCACACATACACGCTGCTGTGATCACAGGTCTTTTTTCTTTTGCCTACAAAAGTCTATTTATAGCATGGGTGTTAATTAGCAATAACTCTTCTTCCAATGCTAATAGTTATTTCCAGAACACACACAGGTGAATGTGTTTGATCTAACGTATATCTAGGGCTTGCAGTGACTACTGTATATAGGAGTGAGCCAGTGTTATCACACTGTATCAAAATAGCTGTGCCGGAATAATAATGTCAACCTATTTTACGTATGTTAAAGTACAAGGTCATACTGAGATACATGGAGAATATGTATTGACCATTATGTAAAAATGTATTACAGCAAAACTTATGAATGTGACTTTATTTTTCCTTTTTTACCTTTTATGCTGTATGTGTGAATAATGTAATACCAATTGCAGCATAAAACATCTGTAAAGTGTGAACTTACAATAAAGGTCATTGTGTCTCAAATCGTGTTTTAATCTTCATTTAAGCAGTTATTTGTCCAAATTGTGGGGTGATGGGTGATAAAAAAGTTTGAATATCAATGTCATATTACTCCATGATGTTTTCGTGCGATTAAACCTTTTATCTTTAATCACAATGACAAGATTCCTTATTATCCAGGGTTTTTTTCCCCTCCATCATCAGCAACTTTCATGGACGCACACGGCCGCACGTAGAAGGCGGGATCCTGTTACCATGACAATTACGTCAATATTAGTGTCGGGTAACTAAAGGTCAAACTAAAGACAAGCCAGAGACGGAAGGAAACAGGCTCGGAATGGCGGATACTAAAGGGGATTTTTTTTTGCAGCAAAAGCCGGAGGAAATCACAGTAATAAACTGTGGTTTAATCGCGTTATCGCTTGAACGGCGGTGCTTTGTCTAAATTGAACAGGATACCCATATGTTATGAGGTACTGGTGCGGCGGGAAGGACAGTCCATGCTAGTTTTGTCTGTAAATTGGAGCAAAGCTGTAGAGCATAGCTACCGTTAGTTAGCCGTGCTGTGTTGTTCCGTTTAGAAGCAGAAAGACTTTTGCTAACTCTCAGTGCTGTATTAGACACAAACCAAGCGCATGGGTGGCTCTAGGTCGCTTTTGTGAGGGTAAAATGCAGTGTAGCTATGGCTTGACTGCTTGCTTCCTCTTCACCCAACTTGGTAGCTGGTAGCAACACAGGCTTACTTGGTGCAAGTTCTTCTCATGATTACAACTCTTTTCGTGCGGTAGATTGTGCTCGAGACGGTCTCAAAATTGACCGATTTTCTTGTTCCCAAGCAGAGAAACAAGGTTGACCCAATGTCAGTCTACAAATACGAGTGTTTTTATTATTGTTGTTGTTTTGTTTCGCTCAAACTCGGGTCGCGTACGGCTGTTATTTATGGTGATGCTCATATGTAGCGACCGCACTTCTAGTCGTTGTTTAAAATTAATAACTTATGTCTAAGATGAAAATTTCACCTAAATCGACGCACACATATTTGCGATTGTTTGCATTAAATGTCTGTGATTAGACCGTGACACTGTTCAAGTCTGCAAGGTCTTCATCCTCGTCGCGGTCCCTTTGTCATTGACTTGAAGGAGAGAGGACCTTTAACTTTCAACTCGGCTTTTGCTGTATTTTCCCTACTCGTGTGGACTGTAGGGGGCAGCAAACTCCCCTCAAACATTTCCCTGGGATTTGTTGGCTTCATATAAGAATTCAGTTCAATTATATTTATTTTGTTTAGCTTGTCTGTTTACATGCTGGTTGTTCATGCCTGTAAACATCCCCGACTGGAAGCTGTGCTATACGTAAAACAAGCTTTCAGTTGGATGTTTGCTGCCATCGTCCAGTTCTTTCGTCTTGATATGTGTGCGTTTAATTAAACAGTACTGTGTCCTAAATGTTGTAAAACAACGTAATTATAACTTAATAACAATGATGTGTACATGTTAACACGTTTGCACGTGTGCCATCTGGATCTATTGAAATGTATAGTTTTCTGTGGTGAACTTGCTAATATTCCAGTGTAGTCGTTGTAAACATCCTACACTCAGCTGTAATCTGCAAACGAGGCTGGGGGGAGGGTGTTTGCTGTTACTGACTGGAGCTTCTCTGTCATGTACACTTTACTTGACTGTGGGGAAAAAACATGAATGCTGAAAGGAGAAAAAGGTTGAGGCAGAATAAGTCAAATTTTTACGTTGTTAATCTGCATTTATTCTCTGTTTTTACTTCGTTGTGAATATCATTTACCCAAATAAACCAGTTTTAATTTTATTAATGTTTATTGTTATTAATTATTATTGATTTGACTGATGCTCTTGTGTCGAGTTGCTATACTAACTCATAATGGCATTCAGTGGCCTTTACACGTTGGCTTATAAGTGGCCTCTCTCACTTTGATAAGGGTTTAAACATTGTTCACTTTAAAAGAAAATGTCTGAATGTCGCATTACTTACTGATTACAAGAACACAGCGAGTTTAACCTTTAAGATCATCGGGCAATTTGAAATGAACTCCAGGCCGCAGGTGGCGCGCGCTTCTACACAAAAGTTTTTTTGTTTTTTTTT
Organism: Sinocyclocheilus rhinocerous; assembly: GCF_001515625.1. Taxonomy (NCBI): domain Eukaryota; kingdom Metazoa; phylum Chordata; class Actinopteri; order Cypriniformes; family Cyprinidae; genus Sinocyclocheilus; species Sinocyclocheilus rhinocerous. The sequence goes on from NW_015659312.1 coordinate 2,238,375, forward strand.
TGCTCGAAGACGAAGATCCATCCGCCATATTTGTTATCGCAGATTCGACAGAAACCTCTGCAGAAGTAATTTAAGTATAATGGATGCATTTAAACTGCGCTCTGGTAATACAAACACGGGTTAAATCGTTTTCGAGGCGTTTTTACCTATTCCTAATTTAAAAAGAATGGATCCAGTGCAAGCAGGTAAGCAAAAACATGATTTTGAGGGTAACTGCGCTCCGAGGAAACGGCTAGCTCCGACGATTCGATAAGAGGCAAATAAATTAGGTAAAACTAGTGGCTTGCACCAGCAAAAGTAACCTTTGCCAGAGGATGCTTTTTACAGAAATTCAGTTTTATGTCCGCTGTTTACAGTTCTTTGTTGAAATAATACCCTTTCCAACTCTTTGAGCATAAACGTCATCTTATTTAATGAAAACTAGTTCCAGTGCTTAAGAGAAAAACACGAAACTGGTCTCGAGTTTACAAAAATGAGATGGCAGGGAATATTATTGGTTTCCTTTTGGGGGAAAAAACGGGGCTTTAACAATATATTAAACGTTATATAACAATCAGAAAAATCAGTCTTGGTATGCAGTTTTGTAACGGGTTTATCAAATGTATTGTTGCATGACATTTATTGCATCTTGTTAAAGATCCCTATCCCAGACAAATTAACAATATTCTAATAACCTGAAACTAAACTACAACTACTAATCATAATCATAATATCAATGTTAATAAATATATCCCTGATTTGAACGTGTATAAAATGAACATATTTTAGACATTCTCATTTTGAAAGAAGGGCTTTCTGGTGCTTGTGAATAATTACTTCAGGGAATTCTGTTTTTTTTCCCGGTTTTTTTAAACTCATAATTTTAAACAAAATGATCTAGATTTGAGGTTTATGATGAAGACAAATAATAAATGGAATTAAATATGATTAGATATTACATATCATTAGAGCCTTATATAATTTACCTATAACAACCTGAGTAGTAGTATGTATGCTACTTTTTCAAGGATACATGTTAAATCCTCCTACTTGGGGAACTAAAAGCCACATTTTGTTTGTACCAGAGACTTTGTAATTCAATTGTAAAATCACATGGGCACATTTCTGATACTGTTTTACAAATAATAAACCAAATAAAGACTTGCTGTTTTTATATTCACAGACGGTTCATCAGTCTTCATGTGCAAAATATGCAACTTGTTCTCTCCCAGTAAACCATTGCTGCTGTCTCATGTTACTGAGACTCACTCCAATGAAGGAGGGGATTCTGACACTTTTATTATAGCACTTAAGCCTTTAACAACTCAGGAGCCACAGAGTTCAGGTAAGTGGCTTTGAACCCAGAAATCAACCTGTATTGGGCATTATTAAGATCCAAACACTGAAAATAAGGTAATTAGAGACAGGCAATTGCAATGTCGAGATGATTTAAGCTTAAACATCCAATTTAAGCTGATTTAAGCTTAAATTTCATAATTTGATGAAAGCTGTATTATCTTATCTTATGTTAAAAGAAGGTTATTTTAAAAACATTGGAAAAGAAGAGTGTCTTTCGTTTATCTTGCAGAAGTTGTTGTGAAAAGAAAGCGTGGAAGACCAAAAGGCTCTACTAAGAAAGTCCAACCAGAAACGGTCCAGAAAATAACACCCAATCAGCAGGAGAAAGAGTCCACTACAATACAACCGGTGGCAGTAGCCGAAGAGCCAAGTGAGGATGGCAGTGATCTGGAGTGCAAGAAATGCAATCGCGTATTCAGCAACAGGCGACAAATCTCCAAACACATTTGCTTTGTAGGACTGAAAGAGGCTGCTGATGAAGAAGAGTATGGTACAAATTCATGCCGGCTAATGTTGTAGATCTTTCTACTTTCTGAACTGCCACACGTTTCACCTGTCAACTTTATTGCCCAGGTAATAATACTGATGCAAATACAATCAGTGATGGAGAAGAGGAGAAAGAGAGGACACCAAAGAAAGCTCGAGCGATGCGGACAGATAAGCTGTCCAGTGCAAAGGACCCTGAATCAGCAAGCGGCAACAAAAACCCTATTATTAGTGTGGTCCTTACCAGTCACGAGGCCATGCCTGGTGAGATGTATATGTGATGTCAGGTGCTCTAATAGTTGAGGGAAACATTTCAACTAACTGTAAGTTGTGCTTTATTGCAGGTGCCTCTAAGATAGTTCCTATTGAAGCAGCTCCAGCTGAACCATCCACCCAGACGGTTGCAGATGCAGGTTCCCAGGAAGCAGCAATGAAAAGGGGATACCAGGAATATGCCATTCAGCAAGCTGCTTATGAAGCACCCCTCAAATCAAACAGGTGGCTATTTCATGGTTTTTCACATTTAAAATCTTAACTTTAGATTTACAAATCTAGTAAAATTGTTGAAGCACCAAAGGACAGAATATTAAAATAGTATTCTGTCATTGTATTACTTTAGAAGCAATTACACTTCAGAGGGGGAAAAAAATAAAAATTAAATGGAAGCAATTTGGAAATATCAGGGAATTTTAAAATTGTGATTCCCAGACCAAGAGAAGTTAACCAAATCTTTCCTATAGTATATATAGATTTTTCTATAGTAAATATTGATTAGAAATGACTTATTTTATTTATATTAATTAATTTATTTAATCTACTGCTAACATTTTTTTTAATCACTAACCAAAATAGTTATGCAAATAGTTAATGAAAGTAGGAATGAAAGTAATGAAAATGAAAAAATCATTGTAATGAAAGTAATGAAAAAATTATGGAAATTCATTTGGTTAAAATATGTGGGACCCTGACTAAAGCATTTTTGACATAAAAGTTGTTGCATTTGTATTGATCTTGTGAAATTATTTGGTATATTGATATTAACAAATCATATCTCTCGACGCAGGTTAGGGCAGACGCAGCTTAAAATCTTCACATGTGAATACTGCAATAAAGTCTTCAAGTTCAAACATTCACTGCAGGCTCACTTAAGAATCCACACCAATGAGAAACCATTCAAGTGCCCGCAGTGTGACTACGCCAGCGCTATAAAGGCCAATCTTAGTGTTCATATACGGAAACACACCGGCGAGAAATTCAGCTGTGAGCTGTGCTCATTTAATTGCCTCAGTAAAGGACACCTCAAAGTGCATGTGGAGCGAGTGCACAAAAAGATCAAGCAGCACTGCCGATTCTGCAAGAAGAAATACTCTGACGTGAAGAACCTTCTTAAACACATCCGCGAGACTCACGACATGAACGACAAGAAAGTACAGGACTCCTACAATGAGTACAGCCTCCAGACCAGGGAGGGCAAGAGACAGCTTCTGTACAACTGTCAAATATGTGACCGCAAGTTCAAGAACGAGCTTGAGCGCGACCGTCACATGATGGTTCATGGCAACAAGAGACCCTTCGGCTGCGAGCTATGCGATCACGGCTCAACCAAATTCCAAGCCTTGCAAGCCCACATCCGAAAGCATCCCTTCATCTACGTGTGTGCCATTTGCCAGGAAAAATTTGTCAGCTCTGTGCGACTTAAGTCGCATCTCGGAGAGTTCCACCCTGAAACGGATGAACCCTCTGCTTTTGCAGACTCCATCAATTCCAGCTTTTGCTTGCTCAAACCAGGTGATGACATTCAGAAGGACATGTTGAATCAGGATGAGCTTAAGATCACAGAAGAGCTGTCGCAGCTCAACGCCCAGGAGCTGTTAACCACAGAAATGACTTGCATGGCTCAAGAGGACCTTCAAACTCAATGCTCTGATAGTTTAGTGGTGGAGTCAGACCTTCTTGTACAGAACTCACAGGATGGAAATCCTGTTTCAGACAGTATAAATAAGACAGACACGTCTGCTGAAGCACAAACACAAGAGATGGTCTGTGAAGATGTAATAAATTCCCAAAGACTTCAAGATGATCCACTTAAAATGGAGTGCTGTATGACAGAAGATCAGAATCCTGCTCAAGAAACTGCACCTCTGACACCTGAAAAAGCACAAACGCACTCAGAGCAGCTAGCATCAAAGGATACATTTCCTCAAACCGAGGAAGAGGCGATTGTGCCACAAATTAACGCCGATGAGGACTTACTCGGTTCAGAGCAAGAAGAAATATCTTCTTTCAAGCAGATTGTAGAGCAGATGCAAAAACGACAGCTTAACATGGAAGTTTTTGAACGGATCCGGAAAGTATATGGAGACCTTGAATGTGAATACTGCGGTATGAATATCTAATACAGGGGTGCCCAGTCCTGTTCCTAGAGATCCTACTATCTTGCAAAGTTTAGTTCTGATCAAACCCTGATCAAACGACTGAACCAGCTAATTAAGATCTTCAGGAACCTGTTGCTAATTACAGACGGGTGTGTTGTGCAGGGTTGTAAATGAACTCCGCAGGTAGGTAGATCTCCAGGACCAGGATTGGGCATCCCTGATCTATTATCTATGAATATCCCGCTTTTGTAAATAACATCTCCAACCTTAGTCTCCCTATAACTCTTTGTAATGTTCCCTCAACAGGTAAGCTTTTCTGGTATCAGGTGCACTACAATACGCATGTGCGAACGCACACGAAAGAGCACCTCCATTACTGTTCTCAGTGCAATTATTCCTCCATCACTAAAAACTGCCTGAAGCGGCATGTCATCCAGAGACATTCTGACATCCTGCTGAAGTGTCCCTCTGAAGGATGCCAGTACTGTACACCTGACAAATACAAACTTCAGGCTCATCTCAAAACCCATTCGGACATAGTGAGTGTTGGGAGTCTGCTTATTCTTGAGATATTTGGTGAAATTGCTTCTTCGTCAGATCTTGTTTCTTTCTCGTCTTTAGGTCAAAAAAAGTTTTATATGTCCAGTATGTCAAGAGTCTGTTCCCGAGGACAAAGTTAGAGCTCATATCAAAAGCAACCATCCGGGTAAGAACAAATAAACCACTGTGAAATGTCCCACAAGAGCCCTTAAAGTAATGAATGTGCTGTTGCTGTATAGATGTGTCGCTGAACTACATCTCGGAAACGTTGGGAATACGTGTACATGTGAAAGGAGTGATCGGGAAACGAGCTTCCAAATGCCCGTACTGTGATTGTTTCTTCACAAGGAATGGGGCAGATCTTCAGCAGCACATATGGGCTCATGAAGGCGAGTTTTATGTCTTTTTCTTACCGTGTTGTCAAACGTATGCACTTAAATGAACTGCTTTAGTGTACTGATTTTGTTCTGTTCATGTCTCCAGGACTGAAACCGTACAAATGTTCACAATGTGATTATGCCTCAAGAAGTAAAAGCAACCTCAAAGCTCACATGAATAGACACAGTACTGAGAAAACACATCTTTGTGACCTCTGTGGAAAAAAGTTCAAGTCTAAATGCACTCTGAAAAGTCATAAGCTCATGCACACAGCAGACGGTGAGTCTCTTGCTTTGTATTTAAGACTGCATGATGTGTTATTGGGACTCGTGTACCTAAAACAACAAGGGTTCCGAAAGTGCTCTATTGCCAAGTACGTTTACACACAAAAGGAATTTGTTTTGGCGACAGGAGCTTCCAGTGCAGAAGAAAGTACAGACATGTGTATGTGCAGACATACTTAGGAATTACACAGTTAGATGAAATATAACAAAATTAAATAATGCAATATAATACAGAAGTAGAAATATAGAGAAAAAATTAATTTATTCCTGTAATGGCAAATCTGAGACTCCAGTCTTCAGTGTCACATGATCCTTCTGAAATCATATGCTAATATGCTGATTTTATATTGTTATCAGTGTTATATTGTTACCACAGTTGTGGTGCTTAATATTTTTGTAGAAACTATGATACATTTTTCAGGATAATTTGATGAATAGAAAGTTAAAAAGAACAGCATTTATTTGAAATCTTTTCTTACATGGATGTTTTTTGATCACATCCTTGCTGAATAAAAGTGTTAATTTCTTTTTTTTTAAAAGTGATCCTAAACATTTGAACGTGTGTGTGTGTATATAAATTATTTTTATGTTTTCCTGCACCACAGTTGCATTTTGGAAATATATTTATTATAAAAATGTATACAAATAAATGTGACTTTTTTTTCTCTCTCTTATAGTCTAGTTTCAGTAGAAAATATGTATGTAATTTAATACAAAGTAAACATTTTCCATATAGTAATAATTTCTATATAGTAATAATTCATATATTTTTTTACCATTTTAAAAACGTGCATTGGTGCATTGAGCACAATGACAACCGGAAACTGTATTAAAGTAAATATGAATTTTTGAGTCAATTTTGTCTTCATGACTTTAATGTTGCTTAAAATTTTAGTTAAATTTACTTTAATTAAATTGTACTTAAACATCAGTGGTTTTGATTATTTCTGTGATTATTTTCTTAATACACAGCCAATCAAAAATGTAAATTTTTTTATATGTTGTAGGAAAACAGTTCAGATGTACTGAGTGTGACTTCACTGCTGCACTGAGACCGCATCTCCTTCGTCACATGGAGCAACATGCTTCTTTCAAAGTAACACAACAAAAGACTTCTATTTTAGTTTTGTGTTGTCATGTGTCCTAAAACCACCACCAAAGCACAATGTTTTGCCTTTCACAGCCTTTCCGTTGTGCACACTGCCACTACTCGTGCAACATTTCAGGTTCTCTGAAAAGACACTATAACAAAAAACATCCCAACGTTCAGTATATCAATGCTGGATCAGGAGTGTCCACTTCCGAAACTGTGACAGAGCAAGGCAAGTCCTTCCTCACCAGAATGAAACCAGCCTTAACTGCCTAACATATACATTGTTTATTATTAGACATACAGAGTTGCCTCAAACAGCATCAGTAATTGAAAAGTGTGTGTGTGTTATCAGGTGGAGTCAAATGTCCTGTTTGCAATTACGTTTATGGCACTAAATGGGAAATGAACAGACACCTAAAGAGCAAACATGGTCTCAAAGTGGTGGAGACTGACAGTCTTGGTCTGAATCAGTGGGAGGTGAGTAATATTATAAAAGTCAAGTCATGTTTATTTATAAAATGCATAAACAACAATAGAAGTTGACCCAAAGTGCTGTACATTAATATTTAATAATAAATAATATATTGACAGTAAACATAATTCACCCAAAAATGAAAAATCTGTCATCATTTACTACCTTCATGTCATTCCAAACCCATAAGACTTTAGTTAAATTAAGATATTTTTAGAAAAACCTGCAAGGTTTTTGTCTCCCCCTTGAAAGTCCAGGAAACAAAAACTTAAAACATCCAAAAATGTCATACATTAAATTCAGTCTGTTCATAATTTTAAAGGGGTCCTATTATGCTCTTTTACAAAGTCTTGATTTTGTTTTGGGGGTGTACTAGAACATGCTCTCATACTAGGTTGTTCGAAAAACACGTTATTTTTCACATATTTTACATTATTACAACACCTCTCTCCCCAGTCTGGCATGAACGGCTCGAATAGTTCCTGTCTTAAATGAAGGCCTGCCTTCTGAAATACGAAATGTGCTGTGATTGGTTAGCTGGGCCAGTGTGTGCTGTGATTGGCACCACTCGGCGCCTGGTCAGGAAATGACATGCCCCTTACCATAGCCGCCTGCAAACTTCAGTGTAAATATTGCATCAATATCAAATCAATTTGAGCGCTTCAATAAAATCTCCTTTTGAACTAAACTTTGAGCTTTGTAACTTTGCAGATCTTTTTTATGCGCAAACAGCAACATTACAGACCAACTAAAGTTGAAAAAGTGAAAAAGCATAATAGGACCCCTTTAAAAGATTATATCTCTGCACGAGACTTGGATTAAACTGCTTGATTCATATGGATTCATTTTATGATGTCTTTGACCTTTTTGGATCTTCTAAGTTTTGGTTACCTGGACTTCAATGAAGGGGCAGAAACCTCTCAGGTTTCATTAAAAATATCTTAAGTTGTGTTTCAAAAATGAACCAAAGTCTTATGGGTTTGGAACGGCATGAGGGTGAGTAAACAATGACAGAATTTTCATTTTTTTGCATGAATAATAATAGCATATAATAATCAATAATAAAATATTTAAAAGTTTAGCAAAAAAAGGCAATTACTCCAGCCTTTTCTTTTCTTGGACTCTGACATTCATAATATATTTTCTTCCTGATAAAGCAGTGCATGATTGTTAAATGGCCTTAATTCATGTTCACTGTATTCTTAACATTAGAATTAAATGCTACTAGACTTGCTTATGATCTTATTGGTGTGTTCTTTCAGGTAGTGGAGTCAGTGGAGGAGCCGGCCATGCAGTACCTTCATATAGCTGAGACTGAGGATCCACAAGGAACAGAGACTGCTGTATCAGCTCTGCAGGACCTGCGCTTCAACACACAAAATGGTCAGAAACAATTGCTTAAATTCTGGAGTTGTTGGATTTCTGTAAAGTTGATATTTAAACTCATCGTTTGTGTTCAGGTGTTGTGTCTGCGGCAGCGGGAGACAGACTAGACCCGGCATCTGTCAACATCCTGCAGCAGATCATTGAACTGGGCTCAGAGAATCATGATGCCGCTGTGGCTTCTGTGGTTGCCATGGCTCCCGGTACAGTTACTGTTGTAGAGCAGGTACGGTTAATATGCATGTTTGTGTACCGACAGACCTCTTTGCTTCTGGAGAGCTGCCCAAACTTATCTCCTGTCATTTTATTGAGTTCACAATATATCATCTCCACTCTCTCCAATGATTATTGCTTATGAATTGTCAGGTTTATTGTCTTGCTATATTTGGTATCACTTTTATGGACATTTTAGTAACTACTTATAATCAAATGATAGATGTGTGTGTTATATTAACAGTGTCTATATATGAATTTAAGGGGGTCATAACATATACAGTTCAAAAGTTTTATTTTTATGAAGTTAATACTTTTATTCAGCAAGAATGGATTAAGCTGATCAAAAATGACAGTAAAGACATTTATTATGTTACAAAAGATTTCTATTTCAATTAAATGCTGTTCTTTTAAACTTTCCATTCATCAATGTATCCTGGAAAAAAATTCATGGTTTTCATTAAAATAATAATAAGGAATGTTTCTGGAGCACCAAATCAGCATATTAGAATGATTTCTGAAGAGGCATGTGGCACTGAAGACTGGAGTAATGCCTGCTGAAAATTCAGCTTTGTCATCACAAGAATAAATTACATTTAAAAATATTTCACAATGTTTACCTGTACTTTTGATTAAATAAATGCAGCCTTGATAAGCATAAGAGACTTCTTTCAAAAACATTTTAAAAAGCTTACCGACCCCAAACTTTTGAACATTTTTTCCCCCTGAGGTTTACTTATAATGTTAACAAAAAATTAAACCGTATTATTTAGTTCAACAATCATTTAGTTTTCTCTTTGACCCTTAGAATTAAACTGTCTAATATTGGGTCCAATATATATTTGCTGAAATATGCCACATAAACCGTTCCAGTAAGACTGAAATGTTCAGAGACCATGTTAAAAATAAACTTCAGCTGTTTAATTAATCAGCCAGTTTGAATCATTGATATGTGAGACGTGTTTATGTATTTATCTGACGTCAGGCATTTGTGAGTCATTTTTTCATTTTCAGTAAATGTGCTTTTTGGATCTCTGAAAGTTACAGCATGTCTTCAAGCTCTAGAACATTAAGCTTTTCTCATTCTCAAGGATGAAGGAACTCCTTGAATCCTTTAATAATAAGAATGTTCTGTCCCATCATCCTAGGTGGAGCAGGAGGAGCCGCAGGCCAATCATGCCATGATGATCCAGGATGCACTGCAGCAGGCCACAGTGGGCCTGGGAGAAGAGCACCATCTAGTGGTGTCTTCGGATGAAATGGAGGGCATCAAAACTGTTACAGTGTATACGCAGGAAGACGCATCCCAGTTCATAGTCTATGTTCAGGAGGCTGTGCAAACTGAGGAGAGAGGCATGTGGCACTGAAGACTGGAGTAATGCCTGCTGAAAATTCAGCTTTGTCATCACAAGAATGAATTACATTTAAAAATATTTCACAATGTTTACCTGTACTTTTGATTAAATAAATGCAGCCTTGATAAGCATGAGACTTCTTTCAAAAACATTTTAAAAAGCTTACCGACCCCAAACTTTTGAACATTTTTTTCCCCCTGAGGTTTACTTATAATGTTAACAAAAAATTCAACCGTCATTATTTAGTTCAACAATCATTTAGTTTTCTCTTTGACCCTTAGAATTAAACTGTCTAATATTGGGTCCAATATATATTTGCTGAAATATGCCACATAAACCGTTCAAGTAAGACTGAAATGTTCAGAGACCATGTTAAAAATAAACTTCAGCTGTTTAATTAATCAGCCAGTTTGAATCATTGATATGTGAGACGTGTTTATGTATTTATCTGACGTCAGGCATTTGTGAGTCATTTTTTCATTTTCAGTAAATGTGCTTTTTGGATCTCTGAAAGTTACAGCATGTCTTCAAGCTCTAGAACATTAAGCTTTTCTCATTCTCAAGGATGAAGGAACTCCTTGAATCCTTTAATAATAAGAATGTTCTGTCCCATCATCCTAGGTGGAGCAGGAGGAGCCGCAGGCCAATCATGCCATGATGATCCAGGATGCACTGCAGCAGGCCACAGTGGGCCTGGGAGAAGAGCACCATCTAGTGGTGTCTTCGGATGAAATGGAGGGCATCAAAACTGTTACAGTGTATACGCAGGAAGACGCATCCCAGTTCATAGTCTATGTTCAGGAGGCTGTGCAAACTGAGGAGACCAGCACAGTATAGATCATAGTAAGACAATACATATGGGGTTTTAAAACTACTAGCTAGCTAGTTCAAATGTGTTCAAGTGTTTTCTTCTAGTTTTTCTTTTGCTGTAGTTACTCCAGTCAGGTCTTGAATGGACTATTGCAGCCATACATATAGATTATAGGGACCTATCTTGCACAATTGTAAATAATCTGAAATGAACAGTAGCAGTGAATAGTCAGCCTCATACTACAAAAAAAAAAGATATTTTTCCTTTGCAAAAATCTTGAGACCTAATCACAGTAAAGCCAGCTGCACATTAACTAAGAATCTATTTTAGAAATGTGATTTGTTTTTATTATTATTTAGAATATTTTTCTTGTACCATCATTGTAAGTATGTATGCAACAGTTACTGTGTGACTCTGGCCTTCTCCACACTTTTTATATAAATATCCCATACAGTGTATGGCTATCATAATAGTAAACGGAGTTATTTAATGGGTGGTGTTGTGTATTATTGAGATACTTCATTAATTAATTTAATAACATCTCATAATTTCATTTTTCATATTCATAATTTTACAAGTAAGTGAAACTCACATTAAAGCTGTGCACCAATACAGCATCAACTACACTACCATTCAAAAGTTTTATGGTAGGTGAGATTTTTGAAATTATTTAAAACAGTAATGTTGGGAAATATTACAATTTAAAATATTTCTAATTTAATATATTTTAAAATGTAATGTATTCCTTTGATGGCAAAGCTGAATTTTCCCCAAGCTCAAATATTTTTTTATACACCGCTAAACAGCATAATATTTCAAGTGACCAATAGATGTGATTTCAGTGTCTCCTGTTGTCCTCTTCCATCACCTCTGTGACCTGGCTATCCACCAGGCTGTCCTCATCACCGTCCTGCTCCTCTTTGTCCTCTTTTTGAAGGCTTCTGGACAACAGAAAATCCTTAGGAGTGATATCATCATCCTTCATCCATTTGGACTATTTCTCTATGAGTTTCTGCTTCCTAATATCTGCTAGCATATCCAGCTGCTCTTGTGTTAGTCCTCCAGCAGCAGGACTCTGTGTGGGAGAGTCTCTTGCCCCCTTCTCCCATTTATAGGCTTCAATCTGTTTATGCAGAGCATCGTGATCGACACCAAACGAAACAGGTTTTTTCTTGTCTTCAGATTCCATCAGCTGCAGTTTGGCCCTTTGTAAGATTAAACAAATTAGAAATTAATTTTAAAAAATGTATTTCGTTTTATTAGAACTAAATTCTTCTTACCCGACATCGTTGGTGGATAAATGATTTATGCTATCTTCTTCTGGACCAAAATCTGCTTTCTTGAGAAGGTTTTCAATCTGATTAGAAAAAGAAAAATAATAATATATAGAAGCTATTCCATCTTTTATTGCTATAAACTCAGTATAAATTCTGTCGTTGTTGCCTCAGTGACAGCACCATATTGTTTGTCTCTGATGAAAACCACAGGAGGAACATTGCCAAGGATTTGGTGAGAGATCAAAAGGTGCCTGAAAAATACAATAAGCCAAATTATGCAATTCTCTTTCTTCAACTTATTAAAACAAAAGTAAAGCAGGCTAATGAAATATACATACCGTATACGAGGAGCACATTTATTTAAAGCCTGCTGAATATGGCTGTCTTGCTCAGCTGACAGGCTTGTCTTCCAGTGTATTTGACAAGCAGAGAAATCTGGTGATAGTGAAACCTTACATGGACAAGGAGACAAACAGTTTAAGGAAGTACTGAAAACAGCATTTGTGAAGAAATTAAACAGTTCATCTAAAAATCCAAATTTTCTCACTCATGTCACTGCAAGCTGTACATAATAAAATAAGAAAAAATCTTTTTTTTTTCTTTTTTTTTTTGGTCCATACAATGGACATTTTAAAATGTTATCTTCTCTCATATTCTTCAGAGAAAAAGAAAGTCATACAGGTTTGGAATGGCTTGAGTGAGTAAATGATGACAGAATGTTCATTTTTGGGTATACTATCCTTTTAATTATTATAGAATATATGTGGTATGATTAATGATGGCAAGGAATTTCGAAGGAAGTGCACATCCTACTTTGGAAATCTGCACATTGTAGGCACTGATCTCTGAGTTGACTTCATAGGAGCTCAGTAAGTCTACTACTGCTTTGTAGATGATGATGTTGAGAGTCCTGACACGAACACTGTCCTCTTTATTTCACTTTGATGGTTTCAGAAAGCCAGGCTGACCAAGTGCTGTGGCCTGGGTGGGCAAAATGTGTAAAAGACCAGTAAACCAGTTGATGCATATTGTCATACTGCTTGCAGAGTCAGTAGCTTTATTGTTAACATTTACGATATTTTAAAAGAGTATGCAGTACTCAGAAGGACAATACATAAAATAAAGCAGTTAATAATAATAATAAAATTTACATGAACTCTTACCTGCAGAGGAGATAAATACCATTGTTTTTTTCCTGTAAAGAACTATAATGTAACTTATGCAACTTTATAGTCAAAACTGGCGTTTATTATTTATTAATTAAACAAAACGGAGACTTACTTCTTTTTGGCCAGCATCTTCATCAGTTTATTGCCTCCAGACAGACAGGCTGAGCTATGAATCCTACTTTCTTTCAGCATAACAGCCCAGGACCAGCGCTCTGTCTCTGGTCGTGCTGTCATTTTATAGATCATGCTTGTTAATGCAGTCGTATACCGACTAAATGTGCATTCTTTAGATCAAACAACTCTTTTGACAGTCAACATGATCACCAGCTAAGTATATCCTTGCACTCACGCATTACAGTTTTAGCATCGACTACATTTGTCTGAATGCGAAGGGTGAAGTAATTGAATCCAGATCGAGTCGATCGACGACAGCTTGGGGCCCAAAAGGCTAATCGAGTGCAACAGCGCCCGTCCTCTGTCTCAGGTTCTTTGGTTCTGCAAGTATTTTTTTCCTTTCATTTTCCCCATAGGGATTTAAATGTCTTTATTTAAGAGTTGTAAGCCATGAACCAAAACAACCAGCTAAGAGGTGAATCTCAACATTACAAACTTTTATTTAAAGCAAATATTTCTATTTGAAAATCTGACAAAAAAGACAGATGTACATATTGGGTAAGGAGGTAAAGATTTCTCTGCAGAATCACGGGTGAGGTAGTTTTTCACCAGGAATTCCATTGTTGAACATGATTATTTAAATAATATTTTACTGATATAAAAATAAATATTAATAATTCAGGCTGATGTCTTCAACAAAAGCATCTACCATCTATTTATAACCTCATAGCTCACAGTAGGTCTGTCTTTAAAGGTTTATAAGTTCTCAAAATCAGTTACCCTATGGAGAATATGAATGGGATTTTTACTTCTGTAACCCATTGAACTCTGTTCAGTGTTTTCACATTTCGTTCTACACCATAAATTATAAATCGTCATACCGAAACTGCAAATTTTGAAGCATGTTTTTAGTAACGTAGTCTGTTTAAAAACGACAATGTTTGTCTGATTCCGCAAGCATTTATATTCACATTCTTGTAATAACAGTAGTCCTTACAGCGACCTGTTAACGTAAAACAACTTATTTAACTTTTTTAAATAATAATAAATTAAAATACCAATAAATTGATAACAAACTTGTTCAATCAATCACAACTAATTTTTTGAGTAAACCACACACCTGTAATATTTAGTCACGTTTATTCCAAGAGGCAAAATACAACTGCAAACTTTACAGGTGTGTGGTTTACTCAAAAAATGGGATTTTTCTGTAACCCATTGAACTCTGTTCAGTGTTTTCACATTTCGTTCTACACCATAAATTATAAATCGTCATACCGAAACTGCAAATTTTGAAGCGTTTTTAGTAATGTAGTCTGTTTAAAAACGACAATGTTTGTCTGATTCCGCAAGCATTTATATTCACATTCTTGTAATAACAGTAGTCCTTACAGCGACCTGTTAACGTAAAACAACTTATTTAACTTTTTTAAATAATAATAAATTAAAATACCAATAAATTGATAACAAACTTGTTCAATCAATCACAACTAATTTTTTGAGTAAACCACACACCTGTAATATTTAGTCACGTTTATTCCAAGAGGCAAAATACAACTGCAAACTTTAAATAGGACACAGAGGCACTTGTCTTTTTTCACATGTCTGAAATGATTACAGTGTATTTATATGAAGCGCAAAAACATGAAAACACCATAAAGTGCCCCTTTCTGTGTTACAGCTATGAAATGCAGCCTAATTTGCCAGTTAGTAGTAATAGTTAACCAAATCTTGATTTTCTGTACAGTTCTAATATAAAATGTTAGATGCAGAACTATTTCACTACAGATGTCCCCAAATGTATATTACAAGTGTCCACAAAAAGAAGAAAGTATTACTTCAATTGAGTGTTTTTTTTCTTGCAATAAAGATGTAAAAAAAAAAAAAAAACGTTTTAATGTCATCATATGAACTATACACAACAAAAATACAAAAACAGAGTGTAGAGTCTTTTCAGCATTGCTGTAGGTTCCCCTTTTCCAAATATACTAATGCCAAGAGGCAAACCATCTTATAAATGTGTAAATCGAGTCATTTTAAATAAACATTTTGCAATGGTTTCCATCCTAGTGTGAACATGCAGCATACAAACATAATTCATCTAATAAACAGTTTGTCCATTTTTACAGAGGCCGTACCTCTGAGATGAAGAGACCATGATCCATTTCACTTACATCCTCTTGTTTAACAGTTATCCCTGGAATGAAGAGACCATCTTCCATTTTATTCACATCCTCTTTTTTAACTGTTACTGGTACCGCAGGAATGAAGAGGTCATGTTTAATTTCATTCACGTCCTCTTTTTTAACTGTTACCTGTGGAACGAGGCCACCATGTTTCACCTCATTCAAGACTTTTTTTTTAACAGGCTTTACTTCTGGAATTAAGAGATTGTGCTTCAACTTGTTCACTTCAATCATTTTGAACCCGAGACGTACACAAACCCTCTTCTTCTGAATTGCTTTCAAGCATTTGGTGAGCTTGCTGTTAAAGTGCGCCTTTACGTCAGCCTTGTTTATCCACAAACGGGAAGCTAGCAGTTCGATTTCAGTCTTCGTCACGTATGGCTTCCTGTGGAAGTACTGCGAAAGGAAGTCTTTCCTGTCCTCGAACGATGTCATCTCCATTCCCGTTGGTTCCAAGACGAGTTTAACTGGAGTTTCAGGGACTTCTACCTTTGGAACTTTTGAGTTCCGTCTCCTGTTCTTCGGAATGATTACTTCTCTCTTTGGCTTGACAAATTCAAGGCCCCCCTGACAGGCCACGTCTGAAGAACTGGCCATCTGAGGAGAATTACATAAATCACCATCATCACGGTCCGTTGTATCTGGATTCAGTTGCCTCTCTGCTTCCTTGACGGCTTTGGGAGCACAACGGCACCGTTGCACGTGAATGGAGATTGTTTTCGGTGTAGATTTTTCAGTATACACCCCAAAGCAATATGTGCATTTGTATGCAGGCGTTTTTAGTATTGCATGAATGGTGGGAACGACGTGGTGTTTTGTTTGAAGATGACGCTCATATTCCTCAGAGTTCTGGAGCTTTACTTGGCAAAATGGGCAGGCGGTAGGTGTCGTTTTCAACGTGGTTGCGTATTCTGCCTTGTCTGGATACATTTTTATGTATAGCTTATCTTGAGAGCTGGTAACCAGTGCAAGGTTGAGCTCTCGGTTGTCAAGAAGATCTTTGGGCACATCTGTGTTTAGATTAAAAGTGTTAAACATGAGGTTCCCCTCATCGTCACAGTCGAGACTAAACTGTTCTTTAATGAAATGCCGATTTTCCTTGATTTTCAAACTGTGCTCTTTATTGGTGTGCTCCATGATCTGCTTGAAAGAGTAGAACATCTGAGAGCAGAAAAGACACTTCAAGCCATGCAACAAATGCTGGAAAATCCCCTGCTCTGTCAGTAAAATCTTGCACCTCAGGCACTTGACAGTGTGATCGTCATGTTTCTTCAAAAACGGCGCAAGCACAGCCAACTCATTCGGCACAGAATTTCTGTTTATCGCCCTCTGAATTGTAGGCATGAGACCCTTGGGCACCACAGCTGAATTTGTAGGTTGGCTGATCTGGTTTTGCGTTAGAACCACTTGAGCGGGAACACCGTGGACAGGAACCGTGACTTGAAGGGGGGCTAGAGTGTAGGTTGGGACACCGTTGACGTTGTTGCCTGTGGGAATGAGACGCACGGACTGCGAGGCTATGAGGGGAGCTCTGGGAACCGACTGGTTCAGCTGAAGACCTTGAGTAACAAGAAATGGTGACCGTACACCCATTTCGCCCGGGAGGTTGACCTGAACGCCAGGCGGAAGAAGAACCTGCTGTGCTTGATGGGTCTGTGGTAGCCTGGGCATGGCCATAGTGATAGGTACCGTCTTGGGTGCGCCTTGCGGCATGTTTGGCATCATCATATTAATCGGCTTCACTACTGGAGAGGTAGGCAGGACTTGTGGCATCCCGCTGGGGGACTGCGGATGTTGTGCGTTCTGAAGCGCGGCAACAGTCGTGCCCGACAGTAAAGCTTGCGTTTGTGGGGACAGAAACATCTGCCCTGCACCAGGAGAGCAAAACAAAGCAGTCGTGTTGCTTGGGCCGGCCAGAAGAACAGTACCGTTTCCATTTGTTTGTTGCGTCTGCTGTGGCACATAGTTCGGCCTTGCGAGCAACGTGACATGTTGCATTGCTTTTGGTACGAGGTTCAGCAGATTCTGTAGTCCGGCCATTTGGTTTGTGCAGTCTTTTTCAATTATACAAGGCATTATTTGCCAGTGCAGGTCTTTGTGCTTCTCTGAACTCAAAATGTGGTAGAGTAAATGTTCAATGGTCTCTGCAGGTAGTTTGCACACTTTGCAGTGATATTTCACTGATGCGCCATCACGTATCTGCTCACCATCAGTCTTTTGCTTACTGTCCGAGCCGAGCCCAAAGTAGCGATCCAGCATCACAGCATAGTGGTTTACCAAGACGTGTTTCTTCATCACATATAGTAAAGAGTCATGATAGCCGCAGGTTGCGCACGTGTATCTGTCATCGGCAGCATCAGCAGAAACTGTAACTGACACAGTTTTCGGTGTGTGAGCCAAAGTGTGGCTAGGGTTGCTGTGAAGAGGTATACGATGGGTTTTTGATGGCAGCATGTGGAAAAACTGAATGTGTTGCTCTGTGACTTTCGGAGAGCTGACAAATGGGCAGTAGGGGCATATTAACAAACAGGCCACATCCAGATCATTCCAGTGACAGCGATGGATGTGACTTCTGAATGTGGGTATTGACCGGCTGGAGTACCAACACAGACTGCAGCACAGAGCTTGGCTCCGGTATGGATACTGAGGAACAAAAGTAATATCATGATAAATCTGACTTGAAATGACATTTACAAATAGTATGTACAGTGTAAAAAAAAAAGAACAGTCCACTCAAAATTAAGTTTAATCACCACCTTTCTTTAATAAAATAAAATGAGTGCAAATGTTTTTAAAAATACAAATGTTTTAACATATTTTACAGTGCAACATATGTTATGTACATAATCACCTTTTTTTTCTTTTTGCCAACATGACCATCAGTAAAATCATCCCATTCTGTGTTGTCAAAACTTGCATTACCAGCATCAAAACATTTGTATGTCTGTTGGAAATAATGAACATTTAATTAGCAGAAATAATGACTTTCGTGTAAGTTATAATAGATTTTGTGTAAATATGTTTTAAATAATCTAAGTGAATTAGGCACTGCAACATTATAACTGAAAAAGACACATTATTGATTATTAAAAATTACATCTGTCATCGTCTAAACTCACTTAAAAACTAAATGTAAACATAGGCAATGGAGGAAATGAGCATGCAGTTAAAATATACAATATCAATTTTAACTGATAAAAAAGCACTAATATCAGCCAATAATCATTGTGCATTCCCATATTTTTTATTAAGTAGAAATTAAAATATCATAATTCAATTGTCTCCTCTCTGGTTACGTATGCCAGACTTCTCCAATCATATGGTCTGCTTAAACCCTGCCTCTTCCTTATAATCGACTGCAAGCTCGAATTCAGATCCACTTCCATCAAATTAACAGCTGATAGATAGAACCAAATCCCAGACCAAATTTTTTTCATTAATCTGTTTCTTTGATTTACTTCACAATATCTGTTGCTATACTTCCGTTGCATTGAAACTTTAACAGCAGTTTATGAACAATTGAGAATATCTTTTTTTTTTTTTTTTTCAAAATTTTTTTTTTGT
>NW_015659312.1:2257829-2260858 GCF_001515625.1 Sinocyclocheilus rhinocerous
TTTTTTTTTTTTTTTTTCAATATTTTTCTTTTGTCTTTTGCTGTGATAGTTTGTAAGGTACTTTGAAATAACTCAAATAATTTGGTCGTAATGAACTGTAATGCAGTTATGACCTGGAACGACTTCACGTTGTAAAAGAACGTCTGTCAGCCAATCAGAATCAAGCATTAAACAGATGCCGGTATAAACAACATAATTACAATAACCAACCTCCAATAAATCTTGACACTGCTGCATCCCGATGTCACACAAAATACTTTTGACGCGTTTCCTTGGACGTCTTAGTTTTGTCAGGTTCTTCACTGGAATTTGATACATTTTGCTGATCCTGAAAATGAAAACAAAAAACAATACGAAATGTTGAATAGCCTGTCAAATGCACTGCGCTTTCAAACACCAAATTCAGTCTGTTTATTTGGCGAGAATCTAATGCACATTTAAGAGATCTCTAAATTAACAAATTATTGAGGCCTATAACATAGTTATAATAAATATAGCTAGTTGTAACTATGTACCTAGCAAGGTCTGCATTTCAAACCAACCTCGGACATGTTATTATAATTTTTTGAACCAGTCATGCATTTTAAGTAGTATTAAGGCAAGAAAGACCTACATATGTCATTCATTATCCGACCTGTATTAATGACTATGAGGTCTATTCTAAACCTGCGTCTACCTTCAGTATTCTGGCACAGAGCTGCGATTGACTGGATGGATGCCTGCGTGCGTCCGTTTTCTTCCGGCGTCACTGGAAGGCGCGCAGTATGGAATCGGCTACTTCATCGAATGAAGCATCCGGGTTGCGCTCAATCCGCGTTCCTTATTGCCCCGGCGATCGTCTGCTGAAATCTGAACAGAGCGCAGGATTGCCCACTTTTGATTATATCTCACTAAACCATCATCCCACTCCTGCTAAAAAACATGGCGTACAGGAAGACGGGAAGTGACGTTTTCTGATTTACATATTGCATAGTGCAGATCCACCAATGGGAGAAAGGTGGGCTGGTCTTGCCAAGTTGATCAATGTGATAGTCATTGGTGATTGGAATTAACCATAAATCCATGGCTGTGGTCTTGACCTGTGAGGGATGTAGACACACCTGTGGCACAACACCTTCAGAGGTGCCTTTATGGGAAGATGGGCTGATGGAGTCAAGTATGACATGGTGAGAAATGATGAGAAGGCAATAGGAGTGTTGCTTGTTGTCTATTATAATATGCAGAAGATACCTGTTGCAGTTTAGGTGGTCTCTTGCATCAGTTCAATTTAAAACTATTCAGTATTCACAAGTGCAGTGAAGAACATTTATGCATGTACAGAACATATCTGGACTAGGGCTGTCACTAAAGGACCCGGAATGATATTTTATGGGTGGGAGGTCTATCCATTGGTCCCAGTGAATACAAGGACCTAAATGGGCCCCCTATCGTCACAGTGCCTGGGACATTTCCTTACAGTTTGAGAGTAAATAAAAAAACACAGGAACTGCCAACTTCATGCTCATTCATGTACACTCAAAAAAGAAAAGAAAAAAAAAAGACTGAGTTTTACCAAATCCTTTCTTGACCGTGTTACTTAGTAAATGCATCACTTGAACCTAAAGGTAGAGTTCACCCAAAGATGACAATTCTATAATGATTAAACCCTCATGTCGTTTCAAATCTGTGTGACTTTTTTGATTCTGTGAAATATAAAGATATTTTAAGAAATGTCCCAGTGTTTTTCTTTGCCAATTCAATGGAAGTCAATAGTAACCAAAACTGTTTCTTCAAAATATCTTCTTCTACGGAAGAAAGTTAGTTATACAGTTTTGAAACAACATGAGGGTGAGTAATTAATGTCAAAATTCTTAGTTATGATTGAACTATCCCTTTCATTTAATAAAGTAGTTGCAATGAAATAAAAGGTCTTGTCAGCTTTGCTTTACAAGTGTTCTCTCAATATAAAACTGGTAAGAAAAACAGCCAAACTTATGAACACAATACAGGATGTCTCTTTGTGCACAACATGATTATGTGTTGGTATGGAAGATACAGCTTTTTCCACAGTATATATATATATATATATATATATAATTATTTGTTGATTTATTATTTTGTATGTACACATGGAATTCAATTTTCATGCAAACTGAGTGTTGTTTTTTGGTGTCCAGCTCAGTGTCAAAGAACATGGAAACCACAACAAAAAAGCAACTCTATTAAAAATACTGATCAAGTTCATTATACTAATGTTATGTTTGGAATGAGAATGCAATTATACACAAATTGCAAGTAAAATTATGTTGTAATGCACTGTTCAAATGCATTCAGACTTCCACCTCCAAAAATGATTATGCTGTTTACTCAGTTTCCTTAATTAAAATGAGCTAATACAACACAATTCTTGAAAAGACTATTTCATTGTGTGCAGACCACTTTAATTGGTAAAAATATATGCTTGCTTAAAGGGTTAGTTCACCCAAAAATGAAAAGTAGCCCATGAATTACTCACCCTCAAGGCATCCTAGGTGTATATGACTTTCTTCTTTCAGACGAATCCAGTCGGAGTTATATTAAAAATTGTCTTTGATCTTTCAAACGGTTTAATAGCAGTCAGCGGGTGTTGCAGTGCATCAGTCCAAAAGAAATGAAATAAAGCGCATTCATCCATAATAAAAAGTGCCTCACACGGCTCCGGGGGGGTGAACAAAGGCCTCCTGTAGCAAATCGATGCGTTTTTGTAAGAAAAATAACCATATTTAAAACGTAATAATCAATTTAATCTAGCTTGCGCTCACTGTTGTACACGGAAGCAGCTCCGGGTGGTTGACGTAGGACGTCGGCGTTGCGCATGCGCCGCTCAGAAGTTACGAACGCGGAAGCGCAGGTGAGAGATCAAAACAAAACAACGGTCATACAAAAACGCATCAGTGTTTATGTTTATTTGACAAAAAAGTAGTGAATACACTCTGTTCGTCAAGGATAACACAATAAAGTTTAAAACAAAACTTATTTCCATTGTGGTCCTTGATGTAAAGCACAAACTT
>NW_015659312.1:2260882-2262897 GCF_001515625.1 Sinocyclocheilus rhinocerous
CATAAGACTTTGCCTAGTTTTATAACAATGTTGCTCATTTACCCTAGAAAAAATACATTAAAATATGAAGGAGCTCTATTATTGATAATCTTATGTACCATTTTTAATTTAATATGTTCTAGTCTGCTTTCTATAGGTAACCAATCAAGACACTTAAAATGGGAAACCTCCACATGTGTAAAACAACTAAACCTTGAAACTAACCTTATCAGTTTATTCTGAGATTTTTGTAACTTATCCAACCAACCACGAGACAAATCAGACATCCAAGAAATACATGCATATTCGAAATGACATGACACTTGACCATACATAGTTTTAAAACGACATAATGTAATATACAGTGGGTACGGAAAGTATTCAGACCCCCTTAAATTTTTCACTCTTTGTTATATTGCAGCCATTTGCTAAAATCATTTAAGTCAATTTTTTTTCCTCATTAATGTACACACAGCACCCCATATTGACAGAAAAACACAGAATTGTTGACATCTTTGCAGATTTATTAAAAAAGAAAAACTGAAAAATGCTCAGTATTTAGTAGAAGCACCCATTTGATCTACTTCAAAATATCTTCTTCTACGGAAGAAAGTTAGTTATACAGTTTTGAAACAACATGAGGGTGAGTAATTAATGTCAAAATTCTTAGTTATGATTGAACTATCCCTTTCATTTAATAAAGTAGTTGCAATGAAATAAAAGGTCTTGTCAGCTTTGCTTTACAAGTGTTCTCTCAATATAAAACTGGTAAGAAAAACAGCCAAACTTATGAACACAATACAGGATGTCTCTTTGTGCACAACATGATTATGTGTTGGTATGGAAGATACAGCTTTTTCCACAGCTTATATTGATTGTATTTGTCATGGACAAAACGGACAAAGAGTTTATGGGACGCTTGTGGGGACCTTCTGTAACAGCCAGCAGCTGAGAACTCCTCTGGCAAAGCTTAGGCTGCTCCTGGATGAAGTGTTAGTGAGGCCAGCAGGGGGAGCTCATCCTGTGGTCTGTGTGGGTCCCAGTACCCTAATACAATGATAATAATGCAATAGAATATACAGTGAAAACGCAATGTTGACATGTTCAGTACAAAGTACTAATAATGTGTTAGTTTCATTTACTGTATGCATCTTTGTTTACTTAATAATGTTATGAAATAAATTCAGTATGTCTACACAGTCCTGGGTGTGGAGCTCCAGATCTCAGCATTCACCGTGGCTCAAACGGATAATGTGAGTTATTGTTTTATTATATATGTATAATAATAATAATAATAATAATAATAATAACTGCTTGCATGTCATTAATATATAAAAGAAACAAAAGAGGGCCTAAAACACTTCCCTGAGGGACTCCATTTTTAACAAAAGTTTCCTCAGAAAGAACCCCATCAATGTCTACTCTCTGAACTCTCCCAGTTAAATAGGAATTCAACCAAGCTATCACTTTACTTGGAAAAACCCATGACACTTAACTTGTCTAAAAGTATTGAATGATTTACAGTGTCAAACGCTTTCTGGAGGTCTAAAAGTACCATACCACACATTTTACCTTCATCAATCTGCCTCCTTATAAAATCTGTTAAATAAAGTAAAGAAGTATCAGTCGAATAAGATTTTCTAAAACCTTAGCGGAGTCCAGCCCGGGGTCGTCACATGTGGTTGCCGCAAGCCCGCCGGACGCTCCTTCGTCGAATCTGCCGGCCACGTCGTTCTCAAGCCCGCCTGCCGCCGCTCACTCTAGGCCGCCGGCCACCGCTCACTCTAGCCCGCCAGCCTCCGCACACTCTAGCCCGCCATGTCTTTCGTTGTGAAAGCGAAACTACTTTGTTTGGCCTTCCAAAAGAGGACACGACTAGAAATCAGTGGTTAAGTTGTATTTACAGCACTGTTCCAGAACAGTTTAACCCAAATATTCAGATGTGTCCAGCGCATTTTATGGAGGACTGTTTCCTGATCCTGGTAGAGTAGACTACAATGCCGGCTGTTCTGAATCACAGACTGTAAGTACGTTTT
>NW_015659312.1:2264340-2279988 GCF_001515625.1 Sinocyclocheilus rhinocerous
TATATATATATATGTTGTATGGTACATAATAAGACATTTCTAAAATAATTACCTTGTTTGTAAGAAACCATATTCTATGTATGGTAGAAAAACACCAATTTACGCTATTTAATAGCCATTAACTGTAAGAGATTCAATGATGTTAGTCTAACACATTTAATCAACACATATTAATCTCAATTAATTGTTTTTTTTTTTAGTTATGTTTATACTACACAAAGTATTTCAGCAGAGTTTACATTTAATTAAATGTAAAAATTACTGTATCTTCCAATTAATTTTATTTAAAGCATAGTATGTATGTTATGCAAATTTTTTGTTGTAAAAAATAAAATACACTCTGAAAAGCCTTGGATCGTTCACCCAAAAATAAAAATTATATCATCACTCAACCTCATGTCATTCCAAACTTGTGTGATTTTCTTTCTACTGTGAAACATAAAAGACTATTTTGAGACATACAGTTGAAGTCAATAGTCACCATTGACATCAACGGTTTGATTACCAACATTCTTCAAAATTTCTTAGCTGGAATATCGTCCAGCCCAGTTGACTTAGACACTTGAAGCTCTTCTAGCATTTTGGTAATTTGATGTACACTAACTTTAGCAAAAGAAAAACTATTTGGGAAAAAACCCTTGTTTTAAATAAAATCTCTTAACAAAATCAATCCCATAATTTCCTTTGGACAGAGGAAGCTTATCAACTAGACTATTAGCAATTAATGAAAAGAATGAATTAAATTTATTAGCGACTTTATTTTTATCAAATTCTATCTTGCCATCAATATCTAGACCTACCTTTGATACAGTAAATTTCAATTCGCTATAGGAGGCCTTTGTTCACCTCCCGGAGCCATGTGAGGCACTTTTTATTATGAATGGATGCGCTTTATTTCACTTCTTTTGGACTGATGAACTGCAACACCCACTGACTGCCATTAAACAGCTTGGAAGATCAACACCATTGATATCAACGGTTTGATTACCAACATTCTTCAAAATTTCTTCATTTATGTTCCCAAAAAAAAAAAAAATCATACAGGTTTGGAACAATATGAAGGTGAGTAAATGATGACAGAATTTTAATTTTTAGGTGAACGATCCAAGGCTTTTCAGAGTGTATTTTATTTTTTACAACAAAAAATTCTCATAACATACAGAATCTATAATAATCTTAAAATTTATCAGTAAAAACCTGACATTCAAGTAATAGAGTAATTTATAAATTGTAGTGCACAGTTTAAAATTGGTGGTGTATTTTCGAAGGTTTATCTTTTACAAAATAACAACAATTCCATCTTCCTCCATTGCCCCCTGGGGCAACAGTAAATGGCAACTCAGATCTACGTGCCACGTGTTTAGTATATCATGGGTACTGGAGCTTCCCTGTCTGATAGCTGGATTACAGCCAAAATGCTGTTGGGAGGTTCGTTTCCTGTGAAGAGGGACGCTGTGGTCAGTGTGAGCTGTATAGGCGAGACAAGGCTGAGAGTGATAGGATGCTGCCGAAATGAGCGAGTTGGGCCGTCTAGCAGAAACTTGAGGCCTGTAGGAAATATTAACATGTGGCTGAGAAAAATGAGAGGCGGCTGGAAAACCCAAATGTTGGGATAGGTGTTTGATGGGGCTCTCTACAACCACATCTGCATCTTCTTCGCTCTCAGAGCCATTACCTAAACCATAAGCTTTCATTATCATAGGCAACCCTGGATAGCTTACTGAGTGCATACTATCAAAATAGTGTCCTGAGCTTGACGAAATGCAGCTTTTTTGCCTTATGTTGTTATGCTGGTTTGCAGGTTTCACTGTGATGATGAGATTATGGCTGTTGGCGATCATCATGTCAGTTACCTGATCCAAAGACTTCCCCATAACATCAATACCATTCACTTCCAGGACCTGGTCATTAATGGCCAGCAGTCCCGTTCAAGCCGCCAGTCCACCAGGTACTATGCGTGAGATAAAGATGCCCGGAACCTTTTCCAGACCGTAAGGAGTAACCCTGACAGTGGTACCATCACGGATGTAAAACCCCAGAGGTCTGTCCGAGCCTTGGCGATACAGACGCACTCTTCTGTGGCATTCTGGTATGATGTCCACGTCAATGATGGAAGAAACAGGGCGGAAGTTCTGTGGCATGCTGATCTGAAATGGTGTTTTTCTCTGGCTGACAGGTTTCTTTCGCTTTGTTGTATCATCAGCACCCGCGAGATTTTGGTCAGCTTCCTCTGTAAAACAGTGTGGGAAATAAGTTGAGCAAAGCGTTTTCTGCTGTTCTGAAATTATGATTATATTTTTAACTTGTATTTAAGTGTCATCACACTTTGCTATGATGTTGTCTATAGAAGAGACTTTCAACTTGAATTAAAAAATTCAACTGCTTAAAATTTTAGCTTAAATTTTATTTTTTTATTTATTTGCATGTAAAACACTGTTTATGGGGGGCCAAGTATGTCCAATGTAAAAAATAAATAAAAAATAAATTCAATTATTTAAACACACAAATAAATAAATGTCCTGATCAAGCAAACAAATTCTTCACTAAATTTAGCACATAATTTATATATTCCTAACTCTCATTATTTCTGTATTTTTAAATATATTTATTAATTCTGATTATATTTATTCTTACATTCATTTATTTTCAGAATTATTTCCATATTACTATGGAACTTCTAAAAACTTTGCAGAGATCACATGAACTAGGACGGAAAGCAACAAGATAATCTACTGTGTCTGGCAAACAAACACACCACAAGGGAATACAAAGCAATTATACTCAAGTACATGAATCCTAGCTAGATAAATTCCTTCCTTTTTTTCTATTCCTTCTGCTTCAAGGAGCTCAAAAAGAAAACAAAAAAAAATGCCTTGATTAAAGGCCTTAAGATCTAAATATTATATTTCCATGTAATAAAATATTCACAATTTATCTCGAATCAGAGAGAAGTCTTGCTATATATTAGTATAAGACTTTATATCCATGTTATGTGTTTGGAAAATAGTGCTCTTTGATACATACACACATAACATTATGATATTTAAGTTGAGAGGAAAGAGAAAAGCAGAGGAAAGCAGACTTGTGGAGCAGAGAGTATTTAAAAGAAATTAGACATATTTAGAAATAGCTTCTCTTCCCGTATACCTTGAAGCTGAATGAAGATACGCAGTAAAGACTGTGTGGAGGTCACAGCTTTGCAAAAGTTGTCATCGTTATTGATGGGCAGTAGCTCTCCTTGGACATCCGCATAGCCAATAAGTACATCCATTTGCCATAAGTGATGTAAACGCACAATGATCCTGTGGAAGTCTTTATACCTGCCAGGCTCACAACGATCCAGGGAAAACCTCCTGAATTCTGCACCATACTGGAGAAAGACAAGTGAAAATGTATGAAAATAATATAGGCTATTTGAACACACTGAATATCTTAATCACACTTTTAAGTTCTACTGGACAAATCGGTCAATATGGTTCATTTTTGGTACTATAAGGTTTATAAATTGCAGAAGCAGTGAGTGACCTGGGACTGCATTCAATCAGCTGAAACAATGGACATATTTTAGAAGTGAGCCGTTTCTGGATATTGTGAAGGTTTTGATTAAGTTATTGTTTACAAAGGTATTTCCCTTCAGTCTAATAATACTAGACTGAAAATAAGAGCGCCAAGATAACCACTGAGACTCATGTAAGATACATTACAAGAATTCTGTGAATGAATTTCAAATCTGGATGAAAAATGAGTAATTCAAAAAAGATTTAGCAAAGTCTCATAAAAGAAATGCATACCGCCAAAAACAAAGATGCTGTATTGCAATATAAGAACTGACAGATAGCCTACATGGTACAGATCAGTAATGAGAATAAAAGTACATGTCAGCTTACTTTACTTTTCACCTCGAGGAACGAACAGCAGCGCAGAGACTGAGACTTTCTAAATGGCCAGTTCATGTTGTCCGATGAGCGCTCAACTGGCCACTAATCGCAAACCACTCGGGTTTTGCTTGGCTCTGCATGACACAATATAGCGTTACGTGTTCGCATCACTGAAAACGCGGAAAAGCAGGACGAATGGCTTGACACTTTCCTGACACTAGTCGATTATTTGTCTCTTATAAGTCTCCTGTATTTGGTATCGGCAAATCGCTTGGATTAACATGCAGTAAACTATTTGTGAGCCAGTTGACAAAATTTGTGAAGAATACACAGATAAACAAACTTTATATATATACTTTAAATACATAGAGAGAGACGAAACGAACTGTATGATATTCTGAGATGTATTATTTAGATTATGATAGTTTCAGTTTTTCTTTATTTCTCTCTGTGTTTGTGTGTGTGTGTGTGTGTGTGTGTGTATATAATATATATTGTGACTATATAGTAACTACATATAAATAACAAAGGAACAAGAAATAAGTTACCTAAAATCCACATAGCATGTGTGCAGTATAAAGTACTATAAGACACCATACATGACTGTATTGTGAAGTTTATTTTTGAGTAATTCTTTCTTAGCATCAGGATCATTTTTTTAAAGACCATAAATCGTAAGAGATTTTGTTGGAAAGAAAAAAATAATTGATACTATGCTGTTCAATTGAACAAATCCTTTAATATTCTATATTGAATTAGCATAAAAAGCATTCATTAAACATTTAAAAGGCGACTCATACTCACAAATCACAAAACTTAATCATGAAACAAAATATAACGATTTCCAAATCTATTCGTTTTTTCTGTTTTGCTGGTTAAAAACCAAAGAGGAACAGATGGCTCTGTGCTCTGGCTCTATGCCTTGACTTCATCAGGAAGCTGGCCTCCAGTTACAGCGGCCAAGGCATTGGTCACCATCCTCTCCACCATGATCTGTGAGGTCTCCACAGTGTGGGTTCCTACATGGGGCAGGACGATGACATTTGGAAAGGACAGCAGGGGATGATCCCTGTATATAACCAAGAAGCATATAATTTATACTACAACAGGGATGAAAAAAAACATTTAGGCTTGCAATTTTACTATCCTACTTATAGAGACTTAAGCAACTTTAATTAAAAACGTGGCAAGCAAAGCAAACCTGGGAAGTGGTTCGGGATACGTAACATCTTAAAGCAGCAGCTCGTATCATTTTCTTCTGGAGAGCATCTACTAAAGCATCTTGGTCCACTACCAAGCCTATGACAAGAAAAGTAGTTCTCAAACAGGGCTGCTTCTCTTTAATTGGATTGCTTTGTTCCAGCCTATTACATTACCTCTGCTAATGTTGATAAAGGTGCTATTGGGTTTCATCAAGGCAAACTCTTTGGCACCAATCAGTTTGTGTGTCTGAGGGGACAGATTGACCACCACCATGACGAAGTCTGACCTCTGTAACAACTCCTTCATGCTTGCGAAATATGTGGCCCCAACTGCTCTCTCATCACTCTCAGGCCTGAACATATAAAACACTGTAAAATTCAATTTAAGTGTTACAGTTAGCCAATCTAAAATGAAAAAGTCCTGACCACAACCCATAGGCCTTGTATAGAAGCTTGATAATTACATTTTATCCCAATCACAGACTAAATATGTAACCTAGCTGAAAGGCACCATTGTAATTTCACACTTAATTCTGAAAGGAATTTTTTGCAATATTGACAATATATGTTCATACAATACCTTTCAAAAGTTTGGGGTTGGTAAGATTTTTTTAATGTTTCTGAAAGTCTCTTACACCAAGACTGCATTTATTTGATCAGAAATACAGCAATATTGTGAAATACTATTACAATTTAAAATATCTGTTTTCTATTAAAATATATTTTAAAATGTAATTTATTCCTGTGACGGTACAGCTGAATTTTCAGCAATACTCCTGTCTTCAGTGTCAAATTAATTCATCAAATTAATTCATCTTTGAATAAAAGCAAGGTAAAAAAAAAAAAAGAGAAACCGACTGACCCCAAACTTTTGACCAGTAGCCTAGTGTACATCAGTGACTTTATAAATATTTTAATGCAAAGGCTAACCACTTCCTACAGAAAAATGTACATAAAACTGATAGTTTACATATTACTCAAGCTGGTGAGAAGTTGTTTAGTGACAGTGTGAATATTTCAATCAAAGTCCAACAGATTCACCTTCGATTCCTATTGTGGTAAAGGATTTTCGTCTCAAACATTTCATCTTTGTATTCTATTCTACCCATGCCGATGATGCCCAGGGTGGCCCCACTAACATCAGTGTCTAGAGAGGAATTTTGGAAAATCATCAGACTCCCGGAACTTTGAAAAATTGTGTCCTGCATAGAACAAGAAATTCACAATGGATTCACTGAACAATATGATTAACTAGAAAGAAATTCTAGAAAGGAAACTGCAGCCCTCATCTTCAACTATCTTCCTTGCAGATGCCAACATCAAACTCATGCCAATATCCGCAGTGGCATTATCCACCACATGAGGAGTGTTGGAAACTTTGACTCCAAATCTATTGATCAGAGGATTATCAAGGTGGTCTACTCCTTTGAGGTTAGACAAAGACTTTAACAGGTTTTGATCAACTTTAATAACGCCACCCCACACAAACAATGCCTGGATTTTGTCAGCGAAGTCGGCTTTCCTCTGTACAAACCACTCCATATGGGATTATAGTGAAGTGTTTCTCGATACAAGGTGCAAAACACTATGCCTCGGGGCACTCCAAGTGTGGTAGCTAATATGCATGGTTTCTCCATAACCTGTGAGCAAATTAGCCCGTGCTGGCATAAAACAGCAATAACTATGTAAATAAAGCAACAGACTAAGGCATTAGTCTTTCAACTTCTTAGGCTATATAAAATAACATTCTTCTCACCACCTGTGTGACAGTCTATCGTAGTCTGAATGTTCCCAGGATAAATCATGTGCAACATTGTACTTTATATTCCGGACATTGTTAATCAAGTAGGCCTACCGATTAAGACTAGAGGTGGCTTTCTGCAAATCATATAACCGTTCAGCCTTAAACATTTTTTTTTTTTTTTAAATCAGTCGACTGTCAAAAAACAGAAACCTACTTCGAACTGTTTACAAATCGGCTGTTGTCACGTTTCATCATCGGGAGTTTGATAGTTGCTTGTTACTCAATAACCAGAAGGGGTCGTTAGAAGCTCATGAAACTCATGAAATTAGTTGCATTTCTGTCACAGATTGAGTAAATATGAAGTTATTTGATGGACGTGCTTCGTGTTTTTGGCTATTATTTCCAGATTTGATTTTCTATTAATGGTATGATTTCCTTTGATCACAAGCACTTTATAATGAAGGATTTATGCTTTGCTTTGACAACATCTTTGGTATTGTGGTTTAGCCTATTGTTCATTTTGTATGTTTCAGAGTAGATTAATTAATCCAACTAAAAATATCAAATCTTATCATATATTTCGTCAAAAACTCCCTCACATTTACAAACTCTTTGAATGCCATAGTTTTATGATTCTATAACACTTAAATTGTGCTGTTCAACCAACCACGTGAAGAGTGAATTTGCTACAAAAAAAGAGACAATTTTAAGGCCTAAAATTAAATGATGGAGGCTTTGACGGCTCTGAGGGACATTGCATTAATTCCAGAACCATTAGTAGATGGCTTTTAATGGCTGCAGCAGAGCTCCAGCTTTGCCTCCATCTGTTTGAAAATTCACATGTAGAGGTTCAGCATCAGAAATCAACTATCAAATAATTCAATATAATGAAACCCTAGCAAGTACATGTTTTCATTTCCACTAAAAAGGACACTAAATGCATTCTTGAGCTATTATGTATTGTCTTAACAAACAAAATGAGTCATAATTTGTTCATTTACTGGATATAATACAATGATGCCTGGTGGATTCATGTTGAACACCCCAAATCCATCTGCTACAGTTGAAGGTATGCCACAATAAAGGTTCACAACAACCATATCTGAGTGATTCTTCGCCACACACACATTGTATATGTTCAGCCTATTAGTTTTTGATGACAGTAGATAAATAATCCAAAGAAATTGGATAGTCATAATACCTTGTTATATTAATACATTAATTTAACATCTGACCAACTCTTCAAGTAAACAACGCATATACTGTGGATCTACTGAAGCAGATCCATCTCTACCAACTTGAATTGTGTCGTGTCTTTGTATGAAAACTATACTTCCTTGAAAGTTTGCTTGGTTTGGCAATCAACCAAAAATATTTTCTGTTCTGCTGACTTCTCTTCAAAGTCTAGTGCTTCACAATTAGCCTACATCTCTGCCCTGGGGACGGGCATGTTTTAAAGTGATGAACTGATAGCAGGGTGGCCCATTATTAGTAGTGAATTACAGCATTCATATTCTACTTAAAACCCTATTTTTAGAACAAAATGGGAGAAAATATACTTGTTTTGCTCTTGTTTTGCAGACTTTAACAGGCTCATGTGATTTAACAAATCTAAGGGTACTACAATGTTCCTTTTTTAACTCAATGGACAAGAACATTGTAACAGCCATCAGCCATATGCTCATGAATTCCAGTGCATCCTAATGGATTCAGTGACTGTGATCTCACTTAAAAGTCCAGAAGTGTGATATTATAAAATATAAAACACATCTTAAACAATTTATTTTCTCTCGTGGCTCTTTGTACAGTGGTCTAATCATTTGTACCCCAAAACCATTACCAACTTCATTCAGTTTGCTTTTCCTATCTTTGGCATGTACAACTCTAGCCACAATCTCTGGCGTAATGAAATGGGCATTTGTGCTGTGATATGCCCCTGATACTTCTTGAGGTTATTTTTAACGCTGTTCCAATTAAAGAGGCCTATCTGCCCCCAGGCTCAGGCTGAATGATAACCTTCCTCCTGGTAGAAAGACAAAGAACAGACTTCAGCAGATCTTAAGCCGCACAATCACAGGAATATCCCATCTTGCACTTTTTTCCAGCCGCCCAAAAAAGTAAGAAAATATAATTCTAAAACCAAAGTTTCAAGAGATATTGCAAAACAATATATAGCTAAAACTGGAAAACTCAGGAAAACGGGAAAACTCAGGAACAGCCTGAACAGTTTTCTAAGCATTATGGAGATGACACATTTAACTAACCAACCAATAACTAAATATTTAAATCTCTAATTTTCTTTTCTTTATTTTTCTAAATTTTATCCTTCTGCTCTACGTTATTTTTGTAACTCGGCAGCACATTGTTGGCTCTTCTATAATAAATTGCTTGTGATTGACCTCATTTGTAAATCGCTTTGCATAAAAGTGTCTGCTAAATGAATAAATGTAAAATAACTGAATATGATGCTTTTTGTAGCAATTTTCCCTGTTGTCTAATTCAAATGAATGACACTCATAACATTTCACACTGTAATGGGGAAGAATACTCCATCAGTTTTATCCCCATAAACTGGGATTGCTGATCAGGGTGTTTATTTTTAGAAATAATCTCTGGATTATCACAGAGAGGGGTTTGCTATAATCCTTAAAGACTCCTTGATTTCACCAACATTGGCATAGGAAAACGCATTCTGGGCCGTGGGTTTCCAAAACTAGCAACTGTTATCATTTTATTTAAAGCTGTTTATAGGGTATAACGCATATATGGGTTTGCATGTGAATTGTAAGGAATGTTTTTGTAGGTTCATTTTTTTTTTTTGATGCCATCAGTTAGAAATCATTTTAATGTTAAATTGACACTTTCAATCTGACTTTTGCATTTTGACTCTTGATCAAGATGCATGAAAATGATTGTTATTATTGTTTTAATTCTGCATTTTATTTTTCATTGTTTGCAAACTGATGATATTGTTCTAATGTAATTTACGAACATGTGAAACACCTAAGCTTCATGACAATTCTAATAACATGCAAAAGATTCCAAAAGTGTTCCAAAAGAATTTATGAGCTAAAAAACCGCAATATCCTTTTTAGTCGTTTTTTTTTAATCATGCATCTTGGTTTCTCTGCACTTTCTTACAATTAGCTCAGTCTAAAAATACTTCGTGATAAGATTTATAATTCAGATGGCTAAAAGACATTGAGACGTTAAAAGGCACAGATTTGTGCCATGTTTCGAGACGGGCTTTTCAAATGTACCGCTAAACGTGCTGATGTTGAATGATAGGAGGCAGCCTCCTCTGAAAGACGCCACTAGGTCGCAGTAACATCGGTGCCATTGAGTTCACACAATATGAGGGAACACAGCGGCAGCCAAAACCCAACTCTAGATTTTTCAAATTGGTGTGCTTGACTGTTTTAAACCCGCATAATGTAACAATAAACGAAACATTACAACCTTCGGGAATGGAAGCCAGAAGCTGGCTTTTATTTTGACTGCAAGAATGTGGTGCGGGGAGCCCTGACAATACGCCGTTTAGCTTTCAAATGGAAGATTGGCTACTCCAGCTCATTTCGGTGGATATGTTGCCGTTGTTTTTTTTACACAGACCCTTTCTAATCGGCATGGATCTTGGGATTTGGATTCTTTTACCTCTTTCGTGTATTGAGCTGTGAAAAGAAGACAGGCTACGCCGATCGACCGGGATACAACATTCTCTGCCTACCTCGACATTTTGCTACCAGGGATTTAAATAATCACGTGCTACAACAACGGAAAGATTTTATATATATATATAACCAGAATTGATGTGGCCGTGTGACCTTTAATGAATTCAATCTGGAGGGCAAAATGAGTAGGGAAAGGCCGAAGAGAAATATCATTCAAAAGAAATTTGTAAGTGCAAATTTGATGTTTAATACATCCATTCGATGGAGGTTACCATCGAATTCAGTGGCAGCTGCCTCTTAATTTGCATTAATCACATCACTGTTGTGCCCCGTGTTAAGTTATCATCAGGTTTGTGACAGAATTAGGTCAGATGTTAAAAACGACCAGTCCATGAACCATCTTCTGTTTGAATTAGAGGTTAAAGACAGGCTGGCCGATCTGTATCATGCTGTTGACCCAAATAATGCTTTGGGCTTTTGAAGTAGGCTACCTTGTTACGTTTCGCATTTCCGGTGTCTGTGACATGTTACTGTGTTCAATTCCAGTTTTGTCTAGTAGCCCCAGTCGATGTAGACTCGCGACACTAGCGTGGTCAGTTTGTGGTCGTGTGTGTGTGTGTTTGCGGTCATCATACTGTGAGTGTGTGTTTGGTTTTTCAATGTCACGAGAACTTAGCTTGTCAAATCGTGGGCAGATGCTTGTATTGTGGTAAAGGCTGAGGTAGTTTACAGCCTATCTCTAACCTCCTGCTAGTTAGATGGTGTAAGCAGACAGACGTCTTTATTATATATATAAGATATATGCCAAGACTGTCCCTCCTATCCCTCCTGCCGTCATTGTATAAGATGTGTCTGTTTTAGTCCAATCGAGTCACGATATGATCAAACTCATCTCCTAGTGAGGTACTAGGGTTATTTTCTCTTGTTTGGCCCATTACCTAAGTAGCTAATCCTGATCATTGGCGTTCAAACCAGAGGTATTATAGTTAACTACAACAAAATCTGTTAAAAATAAGGGTTATTTGAAATAATATAAACGTTAACTGAAATAAAATGCGTATTTACTATAAATAAATAGAAATGAAAATAGTATGATATAAATAAATAAAATACTAACTTATTTTCAGGTAGTTGCAACGGCAGCATTTCTCAGTTTAATTTAGCTTAATGTTATGTACTAAAACTGAAATAAAAATGAATAAAACTATAGACATGAAAAAAAAAACTAAACTTAAACTAAAATAAAATAAAATGGAAAATATAAAAATAAGAACTAATTCAAAATGTGATTAAAAAATATAATGGCATGTCAACTAAAATAACATTTGATAGATCTGAATTTGTGTTAAAGGGTTAGTTCACCCAAAAATGAAAATTAGCTTGTGTTTTATTTACCCTCAAAGCATCCTAGGTGTATATGACTTTCTTCTTTCAGACGATTCCAGTCTGAGCTATATTAAAAATGGTCTTTGATCTTTCAAACTGTTTAATGGCACTCAGCGGGTGTTGCAGTTAAACAGTCCACAAGTCGTCAAATAAAGCTCGCGCATTCATAATAAAACGTGCCACAGACGGCTCCGGGGGATGAATAAAGGCCCCCTGTAGCGAATCCATGAGTTTTTGTAAGAAAAATATCCATATTTCAAACGTAATAAACACTTCTCTCACTTCCGTTATTTATCATACACGGATCCGTTCCGGCGGAAGGCGTATGACGCATGCGCAGCGCGCGTGCCTCTGAGATATGCTACTCTCGCGAGTTTGTTTAATAGGAGCAAAGGAAGCAAAGTTTCCTTACTTTAGCAAAGGAAAACCAGTCTCCTCTTGGTTTATATCGAAATCCGCCGACATTTTTCTTTGCAAATCTTCGGTTTGTACTTCTAATTCGTGACCGGCATTTTGTTTTGTTCTCTCTTTTCGCATTCGTCACTAATCACGCAACGCCGCGTGCCTCTGAGATATGCTACTCTCGCGAGTTTGTTTAATAGGAGCAAAGGAAGCAAAGTTTCCTTACTTTAGCAAAGGAAAACCAGTCTCCTCTTGGTTTATATCGAAATCCGCCGACATTTTTCTTTGCAAATCTTCGGTTTGTACTTCTAATTCGTGACCGGCATTTTGTTTTGTTCTCTCTTTTCGCATTCGTCACTAATCACGCAACGCCACGCGTCTTGCGTCATCTGCCGGAACTGCTTCAGTGTATGACAGTCAGCGGAAGTGAGAGAAAAGTGTTTATTACGAATGCGCGAGCTTTATTTGACGACTTGTGGACTGTTTAACTGCAACACCCGCTGAGTGCCATTAAACAGTTTGAAAGATCAAAGACCATTTTTAATATAACTCAGACTGGATTCGTCTGAAAGAAGAAAGTCATATACACCTAGGATGCTTTGAGGGTAAATAAAACACAAGCTAATTTTCATTTTTGGGTGAACTAACCCTTTAAAGTTCCCTGTAATTTAAAGTAGTAAAATGTTCAGGTCCACATGCATTATTTCATTTGTGTACGTGTTGTATTTATTTCAAACTATTAAAATTTTTAATTGTTTGATTTGTGTTTTTTAAGAATAAATGAGAAATAGCTTAGACATTGAAGACCTATTACTTAAACTTGCATCTATACCAGAGGTTGTCAACCTTTTACCTCCAATGCCCCTTTTGTCCACAAACAATATCTGAAGGCCCTCCTCAATGGTATATTCTTTATAAAATGCTTATGACATTTTAGTAATTTAAATGACTTTTCCAGGTCTAAAAATTATACTTAAAATTAGAATACCTCATATATCCAGGTTTTTCAAGATGTGTGGGGACAGTTGGAAGCAGTTGGAACCCAGGTTCTTCAAAGAAAAAAAAGCTGTTGAGCGGTTGAATTTAAAGACATTTCTTTATTTTAGGTATTTCATCTTATTTTAATTGTATTTTGCCTTATTTTAAATACTTTTAAGTCACCTTGAGTTCCCCTTGGATGTTTGCTGCTGCCCCCTAGTGTGCCCCAGACCCCTGCCAATCTATATCCCTTTGAATATAAACTTATCTGGGAAACATTATAATCCATCTTGGGTGTAAGGAAACAGGCTCAGGACAAAATGCTGACATACATTTCTAGATTCCAGCAAAAAAGGAAAAGAAATGGAATAACAGCAAAGTATTCAAATTTATGATCTGTTATTCTTTGAGGGTTACCATTTCTTTCAGTTGCTGTCTGATTTCTTTGTTTCCATCAATTCTCTGATGTTTAATTGCCACATGGCTTGAAGTACAAGCTCTGAACATTGAGTTTGGTTATATGAGGCTGGGAATTATCAGTAGCTTCTTTGTGTGGAGCTCTCTGCTTTGGCTTCAGTTGGTATTCGCTGTAATTCATTGCAATCCTGCGGATCAAATACACCTGTCGTTTAGATGTTTAGATATGTGAACGCACTAGCACAGACACACTTATACTGAACATCAGTCAGAGTTCAATGTGAAGGTAATTTTATGAATAAACCTCTACTGTGTTTGAAAATGTAAGGCTATGAAAATAAATAGCACATTGTGCATATTCTCTTGCCAAACCGGATATGGTTGGTTATTAAATCAACAGAGGGATCAAGAGATTTCTGATTAGAACTGCATGAATCAGCAGCAAAGTTGATATGTCACTTTCCATTGTAAACCGGCCCGTATTTACATAGTAACTCCTCTGTTACAGTTCCCATTATGCCATTTGAACTCATTCTTTCTGTTTAAGAATATTACACAATGTCATTCAGGATTAGGTGAGGTTACAGAACACATTATTACTGGGGATTATTGTAAAATGATCAAAGTGTAGTGTAAATGAACAGGCTGCAGAAACGAGGAAGGCTGTAAGAAATCGCGTTTCACGCTTTCTCCCGAGCACCATATGTGAAAACAAATCTATTTAATGTGACAACATCAGAGAAATTGGCAGATATATATCGCTCTGTGTTTATAGTGAGCACAGGCCTGCTGCACGTGACAGAGATGGCCATCTAAACTGGAAGCTCTTGTGTCCCACACATTTTCTTTGGCCTCAGCAGTCAGAGATATTTGATATATACGTTTAGCTCCTTTAGACTCATCCTTAGCATCAGTTTGCTTCACACAGTAACAGAGAACTAAAGCTCTTTTAATCTAGAAAGTGTTGACTGTTATTGCAAATCTTGAAGAACTGGTTTAGTGGGGTAGCTTAACTGATAAGAAGCCAGGCTGTTAACTCAAAAATTTTAGGTTTAATCCCAAATAAGGGTGATGAAAATCTATTTCAGTTATAATCTAACTGTATTTTAATTTATGATTTATTTCATTCTCGTTTTAAACTTTTGGTCCTCATCCCTGTAACTGACAGAGACATTATGGGCCTTTAATTTGTCACAATCTGTTTTCACTTCAGTCACTGGATTGTTTTTTATGTCTCAGTGCAGATTGGGGGTTTTGGTCTGCGTTCGTATGATATATGATTCCTAATGAGGTTTGGAATATAGGGCCTGAGGAAATATTTGGTCACTTTATATTACAGTGTTTATTTTACTTTGTATTTACACAAGTAATGAATAATTCTAATGGACTACATGCACTTGCTGTGTAATTATTTTGTAGAGCTGACTGTTATTATATTAATTATAGTAACATGCTTATATGAGATGCTTGCACTGTAAAATGAAGTGTTAAATAAGGTCAAATTGGTGCTGCAACAGTAACAACAGAATTGACATGTTAGATGTCATCAATTCATCATATTGATCTCATTGTTTCACTTACAATTGAATGTTTTCATGAATTTGAGTGCTTATTATGACACTATCCTATAAAATATATATACTTTTGTTCTGCAAGTATGCTTGAAATTGATCAAAAGTGAAAGTAAAGACATTTATAATGTTGCAGAAAAATTCTATTTCAAATAGATGCTGTTCTTTTCAACTGTCTGTTTATCAAAGAAGCCTGAAAAAAAGTATCAATGTTTACAGAAAAATATTAGGCAGCACAAGTGTTTTCAACATTGATAATAACTCAAGTTTCTTGAGCACCAAATCAGCATATTAGAATGATTTCTAAAGGATCATGTGAAACTGAAGACTAAAGTAATGATTGAAGTTATATATGTTATATATATATATATATATATATAGAGAGAGAGAGAGAGAGTG
>NW_015659312.1:2280177-2295489 GCF_001515625.1 Sinocyclocheilus rhinocerous
GAGAGAGAGAGAGAGTGTGTGTGTGTGTGTGTCACAGCTGTACACTAATTGATGCAGTCATCCCAAACTCCAAGGAGACATTTTGTATCAGAATGGGCTTGCTAAATTGGGTATAGTTATTACTGTGATGTTATTATCAAGAGATGTTTTTTATCAAGAAATATGTCTGGCTTTTGTCTGTTGATTTAACGGCTTTTTAATTAGTTTCCTTGAGAGATACTCTTAGATGTCACAAATAGCAATTTGATATATTTAAAGGCTTCAGGATAACTTAGACAAGAAAATATTGCTGCATGTAGTGTATTCTGGCTTCTAGTATGTGATTCATTGTACTTCAAATACCAGTATCCTCAAATCCAACAGGATTCTGTTTGTTTGCAGCTGCAAAGCATTTTTAGCTTGAAAGTAATGACTTTATTCTTCACTTCATGTTCTCAAATGAATGAAACATGGGTGAAAATCAGTGCAAGGTGACTCCACCAGCTTCTGTTGTCTCTGGAGACTTCATACAACTGTCATGCTGGTACTAGATCACTGAGTTTTAAATTCGTTTTAAATTCATCCCACTACAAGCTTATTGTTTAATGCTGCTCATGTGTATTGAAATAGAGGCTGGAAGGTGCATATGGTAAAGCGGCCAGTTTGCCACTGGCGTTCTCCTGTTGTCATGGCAGGAGAAGGGATTGTCATTTGGTGGGTCTGTGCTTCCTTGGCTCCGTCTGCAGCAATCTGTCTTCACAGCTAGGTGAATGTGTAGAGAGTGCTGTCACTGGAACCAAAGTGTCCTTGATAAGTAAACCTATAGGATGTGGTGCTACAAACAGGCTTGTGGGAACTCCCCTGAGTATTGAGTCCTTTGTTTTTGTACAGTCAGTGAGGATTGTGTGGCATAGTACTGAACCTGGGAAGACCACAATATTTATTTGCAATACAAGCATAAAGATCAGCAGCTCTGTTGTTCTTTATGCACTTTTGTGGTGGATTGTTCATCATTTTTCATCAGGACTGTATGTGCTTTAACAAAGCAAAGCATTTTGAAATGCAAATGCACCATTCTGAAGAAATGTATTTATTTATTTATTGTTTTTTTTGTGTGTGTGTGCAATTTGTCACTGTGGTGGTTATACTAGTAAATATTCCTGAAATTTCTGTGCAGTTTGTCGAAGCCTTCTTTCTTCTGCACCCATATAGAAATTCTGTCTGATAAAGATAAGTTGAGAATTATTTTCATGTTACGTTCAATAACTGAGAGGAAAAAAATGATCCACACACAAAAAAATAAGCATAAGGTTATGTAGATTTATTCCATCAAGGCCACAAAAAAGTGCAAAAGGTCAAAGAGATTGGCAAGTGTGAAACATTTTGGGTTCAACCCTTTATCAGTGCCATACCTGAGAATTGGCTGATATTATTAATCTATTCTACACTGTAAAAAAATGACTTTTCGAAGTTGTAAATAAAACAAAGATTACTAGATTATGTTTTACTAGAACGTACTATTTAAGTCTTTCCAATTCAGAATTCCATGTTTAACTCAATGTTATTTGCAGTTTCTTTGTGATTTTTGGTGAAATTTACTAGCAATTTATAAGCAAATATTGTTTCTACACCAAATATTTTCTGGTGTAGTAAAAAAAAAAAAATCAATACTTAAAAACTAAATAAATGGTTTTGGGTGCTATACATTTAGGCCTCACAATATAATGTAGAGAATGAAAAATAATGATAGATAATAAAAATATGATTATTAATAAATATGAAGATGACTAATATGAACTTAACTCATTTTTATGCACAAACGCATACACACAGCATCCCCACTCCAACATGCACTTTTAATGGAAAGGG
This sequence comes from Sinocyclocheilus rhinocerous, assembly GCF_001515625.1. Classification (NCBI taxonomy): domain Eukaryota; kingdom Metazoa; phylum Chordata; class Actinopteri; order Cypriniformes; family Cyprinidae; genus Sinocyclocheilus; species Sinocyclocheilus rhinocerous. The sequence continues at coordinate 2,282,026 of NW_015659312.1, forward strand.
CTAAACCATTGCAATAATATATTACTATCCCTTCAAGTTAGAGCTAGATGATGGCAAAAATCATTTACAATTTAAAATATGCAGCAACAATTAAATATCCAGTATTAATGATAAAATAATTTCCAATATATATCCTATCCTATAAAAAAAAAAAATATATATATATATATATATATAGATGGATATTCTCAGATAACCGGTATAGGGCAGATATATCATGCATCCCTCTTTACAGCCCCTGTGAATTCATTTCCAGTTCCATATTTTCAGGAATATTTCATGTTGTCACTAGATTTTTCTTCGTGAATGCAGTGGATGTGTGACACTGAGGGATGTTGAATGGCTTATTTGAGAAGCTTATGCCAGTCATTTACAATCGATGCTTGTACGGTGCTGATAGGCCGGTTTTAACATCAGGTTGTTGGCCCTGGGTAAATAATAGATCCGTTTTTACTTTCATGCCAGCTTGCTTTTGTTAACATTAGTAGTAAGTCAGCTGTGTGTGTGTGTGTGTGAGTGGCCAGTGACTGGTCTGAGATAGATAGCAAGGTCAGATTTGATATGTTAGCAGGCTGGCCCACAGCCCGTCTGCTCCTGCTGCCCTGATTAAATCTGATCTGTGCGAAGCAGCGCTCGCAGACCCAACTAACATTGGTGAGCTCTGTCTGAATCAATGTCTGTGCAAAACTTTAGGTAAAGATTCATCCTGATTATGTAAATTGCTATGGACTCAAGCTGTAGAAATCCATAAGGAAGCAGTTTACTCATTAAAGCCAACATGTTTAATAAAAGCCATTTTACAAGTTATCTGTATGCAAATCAAACCCACACACTAGAATTAAACAAGCTTCAGTCTGCAGCCTATTATTCTGCCGTTAGTGCTCTGACTTTGTCCTCTGTTGTTTGTTTTTTTGCTCTTTGTTGTTGTTCTGATGCCTTACTTGATCTTTGGATTATCGACTCCAAATGTAAACATGTAAAAAGTCCTCTAATTCAACCTATATATGTCACTAGCATGAAAGATCTGCATTGTGCTTATGGTGACAGACTTATCCTCATGACTTCAGACACAATACACCTTTATCAATAATTGACAGGGTTGCTGTCCGCGTAATAAAAGCCAGCTCACGGTTTAGAGATGTGTGGTGGGAGATGCTAGTGTAATTGTAAAAGCTGCTCGGAGCTACATGCACAAATAGCAAACTGATGTGGTTAAAAGGAAGATGCATATGAGGCCGTTATCACAGAGGAACTGATTATGACAGTTAAATGAGCAACATGAATCTTGTGTTTAATTGATTTAGGAGATACTGGGCTCATGTGCTATCTTCGATTTAATGTACTGATATGAGACCTTTCCTTAAATGGAAATTTCTATATGTACATTAGTGCACAGTGTATTTTATTGGGCTAAACGGGCATGTTTAGTGATAATTGAGAAGTTACATTGTTGCTTTTCTTTTATGAGGTGTGTCAGGCCTTCTTGATCAAATAATAGACAAGGAGAATCACTCACTTAACTGCCAATTTCCAAGCATTGGCATTGGCAACGGACCTTGTGCTGGCATAAGATCAGTGAATTTGGCCATAAATCCAGAGTGCTTCCATCCTTCAGTAATGCACAGGCTTTGTGCTTTAAATCTAGTGCAATATAGACCCATTTATCAGTCTTATAATTGAAGGAGAAAATCACAGTTTAAAGCCAAATGACATTCATAATATTCATATTTATGTATATATTGTGTATTTTGTACGCCATCGTTGCAAAGTTTTTTGTGAAAGAAATAAATACTTTTATTCAGCAAGGATGTACTGAAGTGATCAAAAGTGACATTAAAGACTTTTACATTGTTACTAAAGATTTCTGTTTTAAATGAATGCCATTCTTACAATTTTAATATTGTAATAAAATTGTAATAATATTTTACAATACTACAGTTTTCACTGTATTTTTGATCTAATAAATTGGTGAGTATAAGAGACATATTTGAAAAAAGTTTTAAAAAATCTTACCAACCCCAAACTTTTCAACAGTAATGTGTGTGTATATATTAGTGCTGTCAATTGATTAAAAACATTTAACCAATTAATTACTATTTTAATCATAAACACATGTTTACATTGAACCTCCAAATTAATATAGAAACAACATAGTTTAAAGTGGTTTAAGTACAGATGATATTTTTGGGGTTTCGTATTATCAGAGAAGCATTTCCTTTTCTGTCTGGCATTTTATTGATTGTGGCTTCCACTTTCTAGTGGCTCTTTTTGTGGGACCCTACTTGCATAATCTCATAAATAATACAGCTTGGCTGTTGCTTGTGAAATGTCATATCGTTTTGAGTTCACCCTGACTGGGACTTTCACATGACCCCCACAATAGACCTGTGGAAGACCGTCTCCATGGTGACTAGAAGTTCCCTAGAGAGTGCCACTTTCTTTGTGTGCTGTGGGGAGGCTCTAAGCTGGGGTCAAACACTTCACATCGTCCTAATCATCTCAAGTATTTCACGTAGCTGTCACGGGGGTTGGGGGGGGGGGCAGCATGATTACGATTCTTGCTATCAGAATCAGTTTGCTAAAATAAGGTACATTTGTAGTGATAACAATAAATCACATATGTAAAATATCAAACCTGGCTTCATGAAAGTGCCAAATGCAGTGACAATTATATGACATTCCTCTGTGTTTGGCCTCTGGCCTCTCATGCTGTAGAACTACTTTCAGAGGGCTGACTCACTTCAGCTCAACTTCAATGCAGGAAACTGGGTGAATGTGAGCAGTTCACCTATTTGGAGATTCTTGGCATTAAAACCTCCTGAACCATCGTATACTCTCAGAAAAAAGGTACAAAGCTGTCACTAGGTACCCTAAGGTATCTAAAATGTGCATCAAATGCACTAATATGTACCATTTAGGGGTAAATAAGGTGCAGTAATGTACTTTATGATACCTAAGTGACAGCTTTGTACATTTTTTTTTCTCCTAAAAGTGTCTTGTTTCCCTTGTAAGTTATAACTAGCCTGTTGGTGGGCAATTTAGTGACAGTGCAACACTAGAGGACATGATTGAGACCAAGCATGGTTGTTACCCCATTTCTGGAGATTTATTGATGGGCTAAGGCAATGGACTGTTATACTAAAGAGATTTAACAGTTTATAAGAGATCACGTTACTGAATGAAAGACATGTTTTGAGGCTTTAAGAGAAATGTGAAAAACAGTGAGGTCATTCAGCTACCTAGTTTGAAAGATGTCTTACTACAACACATTAGCTAATCTGTGGGGAACAAATGTTATACTAACACTGAGAGCATTTGTTGTGATTGCTTTTGGAGCATTCAGTTATAAAATGCTTTCTGACACGTGCTGGGATGGAGAAACTGCAGCCAACTGCACTATTTATAGCACAGCCCTCTGTCTGTATAGCTGTGGTTTCACAATACAAGAATACTTTTTTTTCCTTGTCCACTCTGTGTTTGTCATTTCATTTATTTGACTATTGTTTGACTAATTAACCCAAAACAGTTTATTTAGAGAGCAAATTTTTCTTGTGAGATGGCTTTAGGTCACATCTGTTTCATTTTTAGAGCTCTAAAATAAGCTTTTTTTCCTTCTGCAGGATGATAACGATGGGATCCCGTGGTCGGAGGAGAGAGTGGTCCGCCGGGTGCTCTACCTCTCACTTAAAGAGTTTAAGACGGCTCAGAAGGGCAAAGTGGAGAATGGCACGGGAATAGTTAATGGTGAGTATACATCTTTTATTCTTGCTATCAGAATCAGTTTGCTAAAATAAGGTACATTTGTAGTGATAACAATAAATCACATATGTAAAATATCAAACCTGGCTTCATGAAAGTGCCAAATGCAGTGACAATTATATGACATTCCTCTGTGTTTGGCCTCTGGCCTCTCATGCTGTAGAACTACTTTCAGAGGGCTGACTCACTTCAGTTCAACTTCAATGCAGGAAACTGGGTGAATGTGAGCAGTTCACCTATTTGGAGATTCTTGGCATTAAAACCTCCTGAACCATCGTATACTCTCAGAAAAAAGGTACAAAGCTGTCACTAGGTACCCTAAGGTATCTAAAATGTGCATCAAATGCACTAATATGTACCATTTAGGGGTAAATAAGGTGCAGTAATGTACTTTATGATACCTAAGTGACAGCTTTGTACATTTTTTTTTCTCCTAAAAGTGTCTTGTTTCCCTTGTAAGTTATAACTAGCCTGTTGGTGGGCAATTTAGTGACAGTGCAACACTAGAGGACATGATTGAGACCAAGCATGGTTGTTACCCCATTTCTGGAGATTTATTGATGGGCTAAGGCAATGGACTGTTATACTAAAGAGATTTAACAGTTTATAAGAGATCACGTTACTGAATGAAAGACATGTTTTGAGGCTTTAAGAGAAATGTGAAAAACAGTGAGGTCATTCAGCTACCTAGTTTGAAAGATGTCTTACTACAACACATTAGCTAATCTGTGGGGAACAAATGTTATACTAACACTGAGAGCATTTGTTGTGATTGCTTTTGGAGCATTCAGTTATAAAATGCTTTCTGACACGTGCTGGGATGGAGAAACTGCAGCCAACTGCACTATTTATAGCACAGCCCTCTGTCTGTATAGCTGTGGTTTCACAATACAAGAATACTTTTTTTTCCTTGTCCACTCTGTGTTTGTCATTTCATTTATTTGACTATTGTTTGACTAATTAACCCAAAACAGTTTATTTAGAGAGCAAATTTTTCTTGTGAGATGGCTTTAGGTCACATCTGTTTCATTTTTAGAGCTCTAAAATAAGCTTTTTTTCCTTCTGCAGGATGATAACGATGGGATCCCATGGTCGGAAGAGAGAGTGGTCCGCCGGGTGCTCTACCTCTCACTTAAAGAGTTTAAGACGGCTCGGAAGAGCAAAGTGGAGAATGGCACTGGAATAATTAATGGTGAGTATACATCTTTTCTAGAGCAGTGCTTTCAGTGATCTCGACTACAGATGGGTGCTGACCTTTAGAACAGCTGCAGCAAAGATCTCACTTCTGTGACCCTCAACATCTGACGCTGCTGCTTTCAGCTGCCATTCTGAACCCCTTTAGGAAACGATATGCTGAGAATATCATAACTTAACAGCGGTGCTACAATGCGTTTTTAAAACATCATTATATGGCACTGAGACTGAGCTCATGCTGACATTGCCAGGTAATCTTTCGAGGCATATTAGCTAATTAATATTGATAAGCCAAGTCTTCACCTTGGTCATATTCATGAATTTAATTCATATCCTGTTCTATGTGAAATAACAGTGGTTCATTCTTTTTGATTAATTCAGGCACAAATGAACATATTACATAATTTACTTGATGTATTCGCCCTTCTATCTACTAAAATGCTCTGAAATGTGCAGTCTGATGTGGTATTTTGAAGGTGCATTGGTATTCGATGAATTCTTTTAGCTTAGTTGCTGAGATCATGAGCCAGCTGTGACACTCAGGGAGGCACATGGCACTGTGGGACTTTTCTTGATTTCCTCAGCATCTCAGTGGTCCATTAGGAGTATTATTGTTCTGCCATGATTGCACTGAAAATGTGTGAGCAAAGTAAATTATGCCCTTAATAATGCCCTCTCTGTATGGGTTTCATGTGCTTGGGCTGTGAAGCGCCCTCTCTGCTCTCAAATCACTGCACTCTAATGGGGTGAACTCAGTGACCTGCCTGCCTGTGTATGGTGCAGTGCATCATCTCAGAGAATGTCAAGGGCATGAACCGAACACCTCACGAGCTCTCCGCTTTATATGCATTCAGTAACTAACACTTAAGGATTCCTTTGAATTGCTTTGTAATCAAAAGCACTGCATTGCGATCATTGCATTCAGAGATTCTTTCGCATTCTCTGTAATTAAAAGGCATCAGGCAGACTTCTAAAAATTCTAAAAGCTGCATTGTGATTCACAGGTTTCTGCTGAAGTTCACTTCACTTGACAGAATTTGTTTAGAATTTTCCAGGGCACATCATCAAACGCAGACGTACTTGTGTAAATAAATAAATAAATAATTAAAGTAATACAAGTAATTAATCCTTCTCTATGTATACACAGTATTGGCATTAAATTATTTATTAATGTAATGTAATTTTAAAATATCAATTTTAATATCAATAATTTTATGTCTAATGCAAATATATTTATATATTATAAATATTTACATAATATAAAAGATGTAGTTAATAATTTGATATCATTAATCAATTTATGTTATGAATGTAATATTATTTGCAATTTTTAACATGAAAATAAATTTAAATTGGTTAATGTAAAATATGTTTGTGCCTATTTAACTGTTGTGTTACCAATGGACATGATCGTTACATCGAAGTTTCTCATGTGGTCCCATAAATGCTGATAGAGCCATTTTATTCTCAATTTTGTATGATGGGGAAGAGGATAGACAATAACTCATGCACATGTTATATTTTTTGTTAACACACTAAACGTTTATTTTTGGCTACTTAACATGACTGAAACCTTAGATAAACTGGAGGCATTGTGGTTTTCCCTACTTCCTGTCGGTTCATTCTGAGTGTGCTCTTAGTCTGAGTGTCCTCTTGTGTTTGTTCACTCCAGTGCTTAGACTGAATGATTTGAAAAATCCTGTTTCAAACCTCTTCTTCATTTCAGAGGCCTTGAAGAGTTGCTGTGGGTGCTACACCCTTTAGATTTGTTTATTTCACATGTGAACATATCTATGTCATAGCAATGTAAAAAAAGAAAAAAAAGAAAATAGGTTAGAGCAAAACATTTTCTTCTCTGTGTATATGGTTATTGCTTAAACTTGAACCACACCTTCTTTTCCCAGGCTCCTTTGCAAATGGTCATCTGAATGGTCCGAGAGCTAAAGCTGGGCGGTTCGCAGGAAGCTGTAAGTCAGACCGGACACAACATGCAGTTCAGAGCAAAGACTGCAGCCATGAGTATTCAATAGAGGGGCCTGTCAGAAAGAGGTGAGTTTAATAAGACTATTCTGTGTGAGATTTCCTGCACAGTATATTGTGGCACTATAGTATAAACAACTGATTTATAACTTGAATTGCCAAAAAGATACAGTATGAAGTTACATTCTAGGCTAATCCATACTGTTTACCAGCAAAACATCAAATGTCTTGGTTTTTTTTACTTTGGTGGGGACATCCAAGCATCAAATCACAACATACTGTGCTGTTGGCCAATTAAAAAATGACTTACATAGTCAGACTTTTTGCTGAGCTTTTATATATCAGACCAAAATGCTTCCCTCTGCAGGTCTTCTATACGATTAGATTAACATCTCTTTTCCTACCAAAGGATGTTTCCATATAAGGAAAAAAAACTTTTTGAAATGAACAAATGAAAGATACTAAAAAAAAAACTAACTTGAAAAATCTGTCATCATTTATTCTCATTTTACTCAAAACCCACAAGACTTTCTTCAGTGTAACATAAAAGGGAAAAGGAAAGGAGTCAGTGTAAATGCTTGGAAAAGTTTGACTAGTAAAAGCTTTCAAAATTGTTTGATGAATAAATGAAGGATGGAAAGATGCATAAATAATGACAGAATTTTCATTTCTAGGAGAACTAATCCCTTAATTTCCCTAATTCCCTGTTTCTCATACCAGGCCAAGACTGCAGGCTCAGAGGAAGTTTGCTCAGTCTCATCCCTGTTCTCCCAATGCCACCCCACTGAAAATGCTGGAGGGCATGCCCCCAAGCCCAGCCAGGCTCAACCATCTCACAAGACGCAAACCCAAAACCGAAGACTTCCTTACCTTCCTCTGCCTAAGAGGTGGGTCTGCTCTCTGTCTGTCTTCATTTTCCCATTCTATCAACTCTTAAAATGTTTACTGGTTCCATAATTCTCCACCTCTGGGCAGCACATATTCACCTCTCACATGGGAGTCACGGTTATTGCTGGCAAACTTTTGGGTGACTCTCTTGTGTGTGCTGCTGTTATTTATTTTGTGTCTTGGCTGATCTCACAGTGTACATTTTCAATTCCAGTAAGCAGGTCAAAGGTGACAATGGCAATGAAAAGCTCCTGAAGATGAGGAATTTCTTCTTATTCATTGGAGTTATACTATTCAAGTTTATGAGGAGAATTAATTGGAAATTAATTTGAGATCCTGCGCTATACATGCAGGTCGCTTTTGTTTTCTTTTTAAATATAAAATTCCATTGACTGGACAAACATATCTGTGGTGTGTTGATCCAAACATCTGTTAAGCAAGCAGAATATTTCAAGTCAGTTCGATTTAGTTGGGTTGCATATGTTGTAAATATTATGAGAGAGAGAGAGCATCAGTGAATATATTTACATGTACAACAAAACGTTAATAAATGTGATAACTGACATAAAACATTGAAATTTTAAAATGTTAAAATTTAAAAATTAAATGTCAAATTTTAATGTTTTACCAGTGTTGTTATTGTTAACTAAAATTAAAACTGTTACAAATTCATTAATTAAAATAAAGCTAAAATTAAATTAAAACTATACAAATAAAAAAAAATATTAGATGAAAATTAAATAAAATTAACAAAAAAACTTTAATGAAAATTAGAAATGATGCCTTGGCAACTAACTGAAGTAAAATAATTTTGAAGTACTAAAATTAAAACGGAAATAAAAATAAATGAAAACTAAATAGAAATATAATAGAAATAAAAATGACAAAAGCACATAAAATAGCTAAAAACTAAAATGAAAATAAAACTGAAAATATAAAAATAAAAGCTAATTCTTAAATATTAATGAACACTATAATAATATATAAATAATACTAAAGTAACATTGGTTGCGAAATTAAAGCATAAACAGATAAACTCACATGATGTGCACATAATAAGTCACCAGAACTTTGAACAATTCAAACATTTACATATACCAGATAAAATAATTAAGCTTAATTGGTGTAAATTTGTGCATGTAAAAACAGTGCTAACATCACCAAAGTCTGGATTGGTGGCGGCTATACATTCTGCTGCAGTCCTTCATCATATTTTTCTTCTCCACTTTTCTGGCAGAACAAACATAGAGGACACAAATTGAGTTAACGTCATACTTTCTCTTATTCTCTATCCATTCCCACTCACTCGCATTTCCCACGTTACTTTGAAATGGTTAACTTTCTCCGTCTCTCTTCTTTCTCATACACGGCTGTGTAAAGACAGGGAACAGACTGATTGGATTTGCAATGGACCCTTGGCTGAGGGCAAAGTGGGTTAATGGATTTTCAAACATAAAGAATGTAAATGAGAACATCTTATCCCAGTCTCCATTCCTTCCCTTCATCATATCAAACCTCTTTTCGTTATTGGGTTAGAACTGAAAGCGAACGTAAATGAGAGAGTGGCATTATGGATCAGTTTATGGATTTTTAAAATATAACCTGAGCTTGTAGTGTCACACAAGTCGAGGCTGATTTAATAGATGCCATAAGCCATAACTCAGATGCACTGGCGGCTGGTGCTTCTCATGAGCGAGGAAGCACAGATGTCACTTATAAGTGTAAAATCGTTTATTTATGTATTTATTTTTTGTTGTCTGCTCCTAAAAGCTGCTTAATTAAACCTCACTAAAATTACTTAAAGGGGTCATCGGATGCTCATTTTGCACAAGTTGATATGATCCTTTAGGGTATTAATTAAAAGTCTATAACATACTTTGGTTAAAATTTCTCAATGTTAGTGTAAAAAAACACCTTTTTAAACCTGTCAAAATCAGCTCTGTTTTTATCAAGCCATTATAGTCCATGTTGCTTTAAATGTTAATGAGCTCTGCTGGCCCCGCCCCTCTCTTCCGAGCTGCTCTCAGAGAGACTGTTTACTTAAAGTAAATTTTGCATCCGATGACCCCTTTAATGAAAAATAATTACAAATTGTCTTTTTGTAGTTTATTTTACTATTGTTTATTTACAGCATTCAAAGGTTTGGGGCCAATAAGATTTTATTTTTTGAAAGACATTAATACTTTTACTTTGCAAGGAAATATTAAATTGAACAAAAGTGACAGTAAAGACAGTTATAATGTTACAAACGGTTTCTATTTCAAATAAATGCTGTTCTTTTGAACTTTATTTTCATCAAAGAATCCTGAAAAAGATGTATCCTGTTTTCCGCAAAATTATTAAGCGGCACAACTTTTTCAACATAAATTAATAAGAAATGTTTCTTGATCACCAAAGTAGCATATTAGAGTGATTTCTGAAGGATCATGTGACACTGAAGACTGGAGTTATGACTACTGAAAATTCAGCTTTGTCATCACTGGAAAAAAAATCAGTTTTAAAATATTTTACAATAGGAAATCATTATTTTAAATTGTAATAAAATATTACTGTTATTACTATAGTTCTATCAAATAAATGCAGCTTTGGTGAGCATAAAATATTTATTTCACAAACCTTAAAAAAAAAAATCTTAACAACCCCAAACTTTCGAATGGTAGTAATAATTATATATACTTATACTATTGTATATATTATACATGTGATTTGGGTGCCATCATTCAATATTCAATCATGCATATATTTTAGTTCTGCTGTTTTAGCCTGTCTCTCTTTTTTTATCTCCTTCTCTTTCTCTCTCACTCTCATTCTCCATCAGCCCATAAGGGACAGATGTAAAAACAGATTCAGATTCATGCACAAAAACCCTCAAGCAAAGGCATGCTTTGCTTCGAGGACGAATTCAAAATCAGAGGACGTCATGAGTCGTGACTCTTTCCAAAAAATAAAAGGATACTTGGACTAAACGCAGACCTATTCCCTGCAGATAGTGAAATTATGCATATCATGTTAATGAATGAAAGTGAGAGTTGAATACTTTATCACAGCAAATGATCGGCTGTATTACTGCAGAGTAGTAATTGTGAGATGAAAATCACATTCATTAATATTCGCCCTGAAATGGCTCTGCAAAACCTCTGGCATTATCAGAAAGGAATCGAAGAATCATTCAGTTGCCTCTTGAGATGTGAACAATAGCCAATAGCTCAAAGCCCCCAGGAGCCCTTATTAAAGCCCTCGATGATAGGCCTAAAGAGCCTTGCTGCGTAATCTAGGGGGCCCAGAGATCCTTTCTTTCACCATTCAGCTGGGCTCTCAGTTCACCTGGAGATTAGAGCTTGCTGTCCATAACCAGTCGCTAATAGGGTTTCACATAGTTCATTTCTATTGATCTCAAATAATGGCAGATATGACCAGGTTGCAATATAAATGTAACACTCTATTGGTTATTGTGGTTGGAGAAGTGGATTGATTCAAAAGCAGTCAGGCCACTTCTCCTCTCTATGTCTCTCTCAGTAGTCTGTCCCGTTCCCCACCCCCTCCTCAGGTGCACATATACACTCTCTCACGCATGCACACACAATCACATGCTACAGCACACTCGAGCACCACGGACCCAGTGACTCGGGTGCAGATAAATGCCTATTGAGGGAATGTGGAATAAAGCTTGTGAACAGGCTCTCCATTGTGAGCACTGAACCTTTCAGTGAGGATCAGTAGCACATGAGATGAGTGCTGGACTGGACCACTCTGCTGTCACATTTAACGGCTTTTCCTCTCACAGTGCTGGGACAGTGAAGTTAAACAGGATATGGAGCTTTGCACAGTATACAAATGCTCACACCAGAGTTTTAGGAAGTTATCTTCTAGTTATAGTGCTCTCGGAGAGAATGACTGCAAAACACAGAACACAGAAACATCTTAAATCTGACTGATTAATGAAAACATTTTTTAACTTACTCACCATCATGTTGTTTCAGACATATATGACTTTGTTTCTTTTGCAGAACACAAAAGATATTTTGAAAAATGTTTTTTTTTCCTATACAGTGAAAGTCAGTGGGGTCCAGTGTTGTTTTGTAAAATAGAAACTGAAGTCAATCATTGTAAATTGTTTTAATTAAGTGTACAATACCCTTTAAAGGTTCAGAGTCTGTAAGATATTTTCATTTTTTATAAGATGTGCTCACCAAGGCTGTATTTATTTGATCAAAAATACAGTAAAGCAGTAATTTTGTGAAATATTAACATTTAAAATGTTTTCTATTTGAATACATTTTAAAATGGAATTTATTCCTATGATGGCAAAGCTGAGTTTTCAGCAGCCATTTTTTCATGATTCCTTGATGAATTGATAGAATAGAATAGAAATCTTTTGTATACATTATAAATGTATTCACTGTCACTTCTGATTAATGTGCCCTGACCTTATGTATTATATTATATTATATTATATTATTAATCTTACTGACCTCATACTTGGAATGTATGAATGGTGGTGTAGTACCAAAAAAAAAAATCTTCACAAAATCTTCTTTTATGTTCCACAGAAGTAAGTCATAAAGGTTTAAGTAAATGATGACAGAATTTGCATTTTTGGTGATCTCTTTAAGGGTATTCAGGTTTCTTACAAAGCAAGATATGTGAAGACTGAAACTGTGTTCTAACTCGTACTGTGTGTCTCTCTGCATGACACTCCCTCATTTTGTCTTTATCCTCTTTCTCATTGGTTCAGGCTCTGCTGCGTTGCCCAGCAACATGACATACTTTGGTAGTGCTAAAGATGATGAAGATGTAGATGAGGAAGAGGATGAGGAAGAGGAAGAAGACGGTGCTAGCAATGCCACTGCTTCCTGCCAGTCCACTCCACGCAAGAGCAAAGGACCCAACAAATGCATCGCCAACGGTCATGGTACGTACACTCCTCAAACACACTGAATAACCACAAACACACACACTTATTCTCATAAACTTTATCTTGCTTTGCGTTTTATAATCCTTTTTACTTAAAATAGCGATTTACAATCCATTTTACTGTGTAGCGTGTGTAGTGTTCAGTTTATTATTGCACTGCCAGTAGCAGACAGGCTGGACATTTGCTTCCATTTAGGGACCCCAATGAGGTGTGTTATGGTTCTGCCTCTTTCCACACCATACAGTTAAAGGCAGGGTATGTGATTTTTCAAAAACACTTTAGAAAACTGATTTGGGCCGAATAACAAAACAAACTTGTAGCCAATCAGCAATAAGGGGCGTGTCTACTCGTGATGTGGAGGAGAGAGCTTTAAGTGCATGGGACGGACATTAGCCGAGCCGAGCGACAGAAAGATAGAGATGGCGGATAAAAAACAAAAGAGGAAAACGTCTGCGGAACGATAAGGCAAGAAGTAGGACCCGTGTAAATATCGGATCAGCTTTCCAGCGCCGGAGAGAACTCAAGGACCGAGGCCTGCGATCGGACACCAAGGTTGCTTTGTTTCTTCTCAATAGGTGAGTAACACCGTGCCTACAACAGCTAAAGTCTGCCTACACTAGACGCGATCAAACGACCGTTGAAAACCATTTGAAATTTAGGGGCGTGTTTGTTTTGGTGATTTCAAATATCAACATTGGCTACCAGAAATCACTTACTCTGCCTTTAAG
>NW_015659312.1:2297468-2312860 GCF_001515625.1 Sinocyclocheilus rhinocerous
AAGACCCTTTGTAGGGGCGTGTTTGTTTTGGTGATTTCAAATATCAACATTGGCTACCAGAAATCACTTACTCTGCCTTTAATGAGCCGTGGCTATATACAGCCCTCACTGTCAGACTGACTACATTTGCTCTATACCATCCATATAATACAAGGTGCTCAATGTCTGAGTATGCACACATGCAAAAAAGCAAAGACTTTACAATATATAATATAATATAATATAATATAATATTCAAAGGCCTGAGGTCAGTAAGACTTTTTAAAAGAAATTAATACTTTAAGCAAGGATACATTAAAATTGATCAAAAGTGACAGTAAAGAAATTTTTAATATTACAAAAGATTTACACTTCAAATAATTGCTGTTCTTTTGAACTTTCTTTTCATCAAAGTATCCTAAAAAATTGTATTGCGGTTTCTACAAAAATCTTAAGCAGCACAACTGTTTTCAACATTGATGATAATAATGTTTCTTGATCATCAGCATAATTAATCAGAGTATTAGAGTGATCATGTGACTGAAGACTGGAGTAATTGCTGCTGAAAATTCAGTTTTGCAATTACAGGAATAAATTACATTTTAAATTATATTAAAACATAAAACATATTTTAATTTATAATGATATTTCACAGTTTTTACTGGATTTTTTGATCAAATAAATGCAGCCTTAAAAAAACCATTGAAAATATCTTATTGACCCCAAACATTTAAATGTTAGTGTATATTTATTTATAAATTTATACGTTCAAATAAATATTTCATATAAGTGTTAAAATATAAATTGTTTCATATGCTATATATACATAATTTCATGACTATTTATGCTATATTTATGTGTACTGATAATTATTTTCACATTCATTTTCATATCCCTGCTTATTATTTTGAAGCCAATCTGCCAAAACGACAGGTTGTGGAATGTGCCATTTTATGATGTAATAGTGTGGCTATAAAAAAGAAGATCAATGCCTGCTTCTACATCACTGCCTGTTTAGCCCCGCCCACCAATTCACGCATTGTAGTGTTAATAATGAGAGCAGCAAACGCAGGTCTACGCAGAAACCAAACAATAAAGACACTGTGTGGTGTCGCGTCAGTAAGAACTTGGTCGTTTTTTCACTTCATTTTACAGCGGATTTGTTTACAAACAAGACACAATTCGACGCAGGATTTTCAGAAAGATTGAAACTAAAAGAGTCTACAATCCGCCACGCCTATTCAAACGGAGCGTTGTGATGAGGGGGGTCAAAACAGGACAGAAAATAGCCTATTCTAAATTATAATGTTTTTTGATGTAAAAGTCTTGATAACATTATAAGTGGACCTCAGAGAAAAGTAATTCATGACCCCTTTAATGATGCCATTGGCCACTGTGCTTGTTTCCTCTTTCTCTTTAGATTTGCGCCCTATTTATTGCTAACAGATCAAAACAGGCCAAGCTAAATTTAGCCCTTTAGTCACTCCGTCTCCGTCATTTCAGTTCTTGCCCCATTTCTTTCTGTCTCTGGGTTTGTAACCGGACCCTAATGCCCACTCAGCAAAATCTGCAGTGTAATCTGACACCTGAGTAACCCAGTACTGCTCCACATACTCGACACATGTTTGAGGGGCTCCGGACAAACTACAACCATACACCCGTCACCTCGCTGGGGTTTCGAGGTCAGATTGGACCTCGAGGATAAACACAGTGTTTGTGTCTAAAACTGGGAACGGCTTTCAGGGTTATTAAATTTATATTATTTGTCTCAAATGCGCCCCATGCTTATGAGATACTTGAACACTGACCAAGAGTTTTTAGTGGAAATTCTCCTGCTCTAAATTCAGTCTCTGCGCGGTGTGTTGTGTCTGCATGTGGGATATCGTGCTGAAAGGAAACTGTGTGCTACCTAATGAAGATGGGAGTCGTGCTGAGCATCCATAGTTTATAACGAAACCAGAGCCAGTTCTCCTTACATATTGTACGAGACCACACGCTGAATATGACACTTTTATGTGCGCCATTGGCCGAGCTCCAAACTGTTTGAATGATAAGTTGTTCCCTCTATAAGCTTTCATTTACTAAAGTGACCCAAAGAGCATTTCAATGCTTGTTTAGTGTTTTACTGCTAACATTGTTCACAGTTCACCATCTATTTAGCTAATAGAGGCTTCTTTTTTCCATGTGCAATGTGGGTGGCTCTCAGGAAGAATGAAGATCTGTTACAGTAGATTTTCATGCAATATTATGTTGTTCTTACAGTCGAAAGCAAGAGATTCGTCTTTAGCTGTTTCTAAAAAGTGAGCACTTTTAGTGGCATTCAGTCATTTGTGTTACTGCGTTTTGGTGATTTATTGATGTTCGTCTGAGACCTGTAAGCAGCTTTGCTGTTACAATATTTGAGCTTTAAAATCCCATAAATTCTGGTGTGTTAGACAAGGCATCTATGCAGACTCTGTTAGCTGCTTGGCAGTCTTCTTTTTTTTTAGCAATTTACAAGTCAAGTGCACAGAAAGTGGAAAGCAGAGCAGTCAGGTACAGCAGGACCATTCAGCAGAAAGACTCAAACCTGGGTCTTTTTCCACTTTAGTACTAAATCATCTGGTTTAGGTCACCTAGGAGGGAAACCATCTGGTTAAGTCAGTCAATTTAGTGCCTATAACCATCAGGCATTGTGCACCCTTGTGCATTGTAATACAGACAAAAAAAACCCCATTAAAATAAAGACATAAATACATTTTCTTTTGCTTTTAGAAATTAAATATGCCGATATTCAACAAAATTTGCTAAAAGACTTCTTAACATTATATCTGTTGTATGCACTCTCCTCTACCAGTATTTAATGGGCAGACACGAACTGCTGAGGAAAACGAGAGCAGTTTAAGAGCCAGAGGGAGAGACGGGGTCCATGGGAAGGAGAAGAACACTGTAGCATCAGCTAGGACCTCCACTACACACAATCTAAGACCCACCAGGGCTGTACAAGAACAAAAACAACAGGTATGACTGGATTTCTGTTTTGTTTTGCATTGTTCAGACATTTTTCTGTATTGTTGTCCTATGACCTCGCCTTAATTTTCTTGTGATCTCAACATAAAAATAATAGTTTTCTCCCAATCTTGAGCTAATTTTTACAAGAGAAAAATAAGTATTGCTCATCATTTCTCTGGTCAACTGCAAAGCATTTATTATCAACTAATTTAATATCAAAGCATTTAATCAACATCTGTCAAAAATTATTCGGACATCCCAGTCCCTCGAGCTGCCTAGAAGCGAAATTGACCACATGTTTGCATCACTATAGTATTTACAACAATAAAGTTGTAGCTTCCTTCCCAAGTGTATGACACGGATGTGGAAGTTTTTCCAATTTTCCAATGCGGTGTCATTTGCCTCTGTATTACTGTTTGCTAATTCAGTCAGTACAGTACAGTACAGTGGTATAATAGAGACTAAGCAGGACCCGTTTGTGTTCATCAAAATTTCCTCCCTTTTCTGCCAGAGCGTCCTATGGGCTCGCAGAGCAGCATATGGTTAGCTTTACCCTATCCCTACTATCCTGCAGCAGGCCTATAGCAACACATGATGTCATCTCTCCTCCCCACTCTCTCCACACACAGTCAAATCCAGTGGAGTGTGCAAGTACCACATACTGTGTCCAGTTTTTTGTAAACATGAACTGTCTCCATGTGGTGGACCATTTGTAGATTTGTTGAAGTTTCTGTCAATAACTTTGGTTTTTGAGTCAAATGAATCGTCTCCCATCCCCCATCACATGCAAATGAAACAATCATAGTACATGGCCCAGGTCACGTGCAAGAGCTCCCCAAAAAAAGAAGGAACGGCTCCATTGAGCCCCCTAGTGGAAGAATATGGTCACTTTGAGAGTAAATAATTGGAGGTTGCTGTTATGCATTCAGTTTGAGGAAGTTGTGTTTGCTTCTTCTTGACAACAACACTCTCAGTCCTTGCCTTTAAATCACATGTCATCCGTAAAAGTAGAGCAAACACCAAACTCATGTTGTAGCACTGCAGAACCACAGTGTTTACTGTAGCTCAAACAATTGCAGCAGGATCATAGTTTTTCATTCCTGAGCAGTGCGTGTACTGATAAAATTGAATGAATTTAGTTTTTTTTTTCTTTAGATAAAAATTGAGTGATTTAAGTTGCTTTAGATAAAAGTGTATAGTATATACTAGGGGTTGAACGACTTCTGATTTTTTAAAGTTGACTTTTATGTGATGAAAGTCGAGTCGAAGTTGACTAGTCGCTCATGACGTCATTAATGAACAAATATGTCTGGAGCTGTGAACACCGGTCGGCGTGATTTTGCCAAGTAAGACATGTTCCTGCATCAACATCTTTTGCTGATCCTGGATCAACATTACTGTCCAAAAATACAGACTTAACCCAATCCCTACCCCTAAAACTAACCTTACCCATAATTTATTCCTAAAATCAGAGGGAAATTATAGCTGATTAACAAGGGTGTAGAAGCACCTAACCCTGATCGTAAGCCTAAAACAGATATTTCCTGAAAAGTTATCTCTCAATTCTGATTGGTTGATTGGAATGATGTTCCTGGATCAACAAGGATGTTGATCCAGGAATAATCTCACATGTCTTGTGGAGCGCTTTCAGAGTATGCATTTATTTTCCATTTTAACTGTTTGGAAACGGAACGTAAATGTAGAAGTCCTTCAAAGATTTCTTATCCTGTTGCGCCCTCTATAGGACCAGCGACTAGTCGACGTCAAGCTTAAAGCGTCATGGCAGAGCATTGAACTCGATTAGTCGATTAGTCGGTGCAGCCCCTAGTATATACATACAATGACGTTTTTAATTCAGAATTAAAATTCAATTTGGTATATTTTAATTCATAAATAGATGAAAAGCATTATAAAAAAAAAATTAGTTTTCCATACTCTTTTAACTAAATAATTGATATTAAAATAATAAAGAATTTAAGATTGCAATAAACATTTTAATAAAACTGCTCACTGTTTTTTGTTAATATTAATTTGTTATTAACATTTATATTCATTTAAAAAAAAACATTTGTCTGCAAAATCAAACTCGTGGTGCAATCAACATGCAGAAACATTAAAAAAGCATAAAACGGGAAATTATGCCATAGAGAGGATCCTTGAAGACTCTGTCAAGGTCAGTAAGTCTCTTTAAATATCAGATAAATTGACGAGGCAAATTTAGTTCAGGTTGTAAAAATTGGTGACCTTCTCCAAAAATGTAATGATATTTATGAATTATTAATTGATTCAAATGTTTACAAATAATTATTAAAAACTTCACAGTCAGTAAACTTTTCTTGAAAATGGAATGTTTTTTTTTAACCATATGAAACCAACATACTAATAATACTAGATGAATACTCAGAACTTATTACATGTGTTTTAAACTAGATAAAAAAAAATAGAAGTGACACAGCACCTTGTATGTTGTGTTTACTGTATAATCAGTTTTCTAGAGTGTAAATAAATGAAATAAAACAAATCATTTTTGTCATCCTTCAGGCCTCCAAAATGAATGGAACATCGGGAGCATCCGCTGTCAGTTCTAGGAAGACGAGAGAACTCCGCACTCCCCCGACCAAAGCTGTGAAATACCCCAAGGGCCATGTGACTTACACCAAAGCCAGACTGCTCAAAGAGGCCAAGCTCAGCCTGAGCACACATACACGCCACACCCACACACACCCTCAGCACTCCAACTCAGGAAAAGCCCAAACCAGCCACGCCAAGATGCAAAAACAGGTGCTATCACCAGCAACCGCTGGGAGGCTGTGTGGGAAGGACACTTTCCCACCCAGACGAAACGGACTGAGACAGTCAAAGAGGCAGTTGGAGTTAGCTGGGGTTAGTCTGACTGGAGCAGAGGTCGAGGCTAAGAGGGTCAAAGTACAAGTGGTTCCCTTGGAGACGCGGAGTAGGAAAGCAGCTCAGGAGACGCCGGTGAGACCGCAAGTGGCAGGATCGCAACGGCCCAAACGGGCCTTGGCGGGGAAGCTCATGTTCACCAAACAGATGCACTGTAAAGCCACCGTTCTGGCCAAGAACAGCCCCACTACCTCAACACAAGACATTTTAAAACCAGCCAACTCCCCCAAAATATCAGAGACCCCCAAAACAAGCAATTCACTAAAACAAGGCAATCATTCTAAAACAACTGAGCCCCTCAACCAAGCTGAGCCTAAAGAGCGAGGCCGGCGCAGCACGGAGGTCACGGAGGTTCCTGTTTTCTATCCCAGCACACGCGAGCTCCACGACCCAATGACTTATATGGAGTTTATGCGGGGGCAAGCGGAGGCGTATGGGTTGTACCGGGTTGTTCCACCGGCGGATTGGCGTCCTGAGTGTAAGCTTAAAGAGGAGATGCGCTTCGTCTCGTACGTGCAGCATGTGCACAAGCTGGGCAGACGCTGGGGCCCAAATGTACAGCAACTGGCCTGCATCAGGAGACACCTGCGGACACAAGGCATTAATATGGAAGAGCCTCCACTTATAGGTAAGAAGTGCTGGACAGGAAAACAATGTTTTGAAAACAGTGCTGGGGAGTAAATAAAAGTAGCAACGCTACTAACGACAGCTACTTTTTTAGTGGTGTGACAGAAGCTGCGATTTTAAAATGTGTGTTTTTGTCATTTGTAGCATGGGTAAGTCTGATTCATTATTGTGAATCCAATCATCTTTATTAGGGTGACCATACGTGCCATTTTCCCAGGATGCGTCCTGGCCAGGATTTCTATATTGCCTAAAATATCTAGGTT
This sequence comes from Sinocyclocheilus rhinocerous, assembly GCF_001515625.1. Lineage (NCBI taxonomy): Eukaryota > Metazoa > Chordata > Actinopteri > Cypriniformes > Cyprinidae > Sinocyclocheilus > Sinocyclocheilus rhinocerous. The sequence continues at coordinate 2,304,233 of NW_015659312.1, forward strand.
TTGGCTTTGTTTGCGTGTGCAGACCGATCGGTGTATGAAATCAAAGAAACATACAGACGGTTATGCTTTCGAAATGCTCTCGAGGAACTTTGATGTCAAACACTGATCGGTCTGAGCCGCTTTTAAGTCGAACACACCTAATATGTACGCGTAATTGCATCGCTTTGACCGTAGATCCCACCTTCTCACACGCCATGATTGGTCCATTATGTACAATGCTTGCATGTTATTGGTCAAACTACTTTTCGATCATTACCTTCAGCAAGCATGAAAACAGGAAAACAAAGCCAAAACAAATCCTGGCCAGGACGCATCCTGGGAAAATGGCACGTATGGTCACCCTATCTTTATCAGATGTAACATTTGAAAGTATGATCAGTTGACATAAATCAGTTTGTCATAAGCGTTCCTCTTTCTCTTATGCTGCATTTGAAAGTATGATTCGTTCTAGTGAATCAGTTTGTTATAAATGCATCTCTCTCTCTCATATGTAGCATTTGAAAGTGTTATTCCTTATAGTGAATCAGTTTGTCATAAACGCTCCTCTCTCTTTCATATGTAGCATTGGAAAGTCTGATTCATTCCATTCAAATCAGTTCATTTGGATGAATCATTTTATAGCAAAATATTTAATTAATTGCTCCTGTTCATCACTATTTTTTATTTTAATTTGGTTGTATTTTATTTTTTACTTGTATTGTGTATGAATTTATCTGTTTAGGTTTTGTCAGAAAAATATTGTTTAAATATAATATCATCACATTAATTATAAAAATATTTACCTTGTTATGAAACTACTTTGTTACTAGCTTGACTGCAGTGGAACTGCTTCAGATTATGAAGCAGAAGCTACAGTTTCAAAGGAGCTTTCCTTTTAATGGTCATAGGTCCAACATATTTTTATATTCATACCCATTACATCAAATTCTCTGTTAAATCCAGGCTACGTTGTCTTTAGTTGAAGTAAATTACATTAATGTCTTAGCTCAGACAATAAGTGGTGTTTTTGTACTGTATTAATATTCAGATAAGTATTCTATCTTCACTTGTAGGCTGTGCAGCTATATTTTAAGTGCATATCTATTGGTCATTCAGTCACTGACCTGTTCAATTTGGACAGATTAGCGAGCTCCTGATAGCAAAGGCAGCTTCCTTTGACGAGATTACACAGTGCATCTAGAGTAGGGCTGAACGATTTTGGAAAATAATCTAATTGCGTTTTTTTTTTTTACCAATATTGCGATTGCGATTTAATATGCAATTATTTTTTAAAGCTCTTTATGTTTTGTATTATTCAAAAAAGACAAGCTATAAATCATTGTATACAGGTGCATCTCAATAAATTAGAATGTCGTGGAAGAGTTCATTTATTTCAGTAATTCAACTCAAATTGTGAAACTTGTGTATTAAATAAATTCAATGCACACAGACTGAAGTAGTTTAAGTCTTTGGTTCTTTTAATTGTGATGATTTTGGCTCACATTTAACAAAAACCCACCAACTCACTATCTCAACAAATTAGAATACTCCATAAGACCAATAAAAAAAATGAAAATAAATAGCCTATTAAGTCTAAATATTTAAGTATTTGGCGCTGTGATGAACATCATAGCAAATACACAAATCTGAATGGCTGTTTAAATCATTTAAACACGATTCAGAAACCGGAAGTAGTGCAGCTGCTTTGTTTACAGGGTTTCCATTATTATTATTATTATTATTATTATTATTATTATTATTATTATTATTATTATTATTATTATTATTATTATTATTATTATTATTATTATTTCTGCAGTTTAGCGCCATCTGCTGTCAGAGAGTGAAAGTGCGCTTTCATTCAGTGCGTCTCTCACATGTTCCGCCATGTGCTTCTCGTCCGCGCTTGTTTACATCAGAGTGCGCACGCATCTTTCATGCAGCATACGGCGGTGTTGTGCATTTTGACCAGTTGATGGGAAAAGTATTCTTAAAATGCATTCTAAATTCTGAATAATTTGTAATATATAATTATTCACGGTATTTAGAAGTGCCCACGATAACAATATCGTGCATATTCATTACCGTGATATATCGCATTACCGAATACCGGCACAAGTCTATCCGATATTTACACGGGTCCTACTTCTTGCCTTATCGTAGGCAGATGTTCCGCAGACGTTTTGTTTTTTATCCGCCATCTCTATCTTTCTGTCGCTCGGCTCGGCTAATGTCCGTCCCATGCACTGAAAGCTCTCTCCTCCACATCACGAGTAGACACGCCCCTTATTGCTGATTGGCTACAAGTTTGTTTTGCTATTCGGCCCGAATCAGTTTTCTAAAGTGTTTTTGAAAAATCACATACCCTGCCTTGAACCGAAAAACCAGGAGGGGCTATCAGACTCCAATTATGAATGACAAAATAACCTTACAAAAGTCATACATTACACGGCTGAGTACACAGGGCATAGTCTATAAGTGCGTCAATTGGGACGCAACTTATGTAATGATTTCTATCAGTGGAGAGTTGCATCGAACACAACAGTTTGCACGACAGAACTGGATTTAAAGTCCAGAGCATGATGCTGCAGGTGCTTATACTTCATGCATGTTATTTTTTTCCACATATGAGTTGTTCATACCCACTAACCTCATCAGCTCAAAGCTGTCTGTTTTACCTGCTCTCCATCCGTCCACCTCCTCTCTGTTATTTTAGGTTGTGAGAATGCCGTCACTCCGTGCCTGCAGCTTTTCCTCTCTTCATTGTCATGTTTGTGAAGGATAGATGGTGTTGTTTTGTGTTCAGTGCTGGAGTGCGGCCCTGGGCTTCCTGTTGAGATCTTCTTCATCACTTTAAGCGGTCATCTGAGGATGTGTCTGCTTTCTTTATCATTCACTGCTCTTCATGGCTGGTATTTGGATTTTTAAATTTTTTTTGCATGCTCCTTATTTAGCATTATGTTTGATATATAATTATTTTTACTTTACGAGTTGTTAAGATGCTCAGGCTGACATTAACATTTTTGTTGTATGTTGTTGTGGATAAAGGTCTGCTTGCTTTTTTGATAATGAGTTTAACTTTTAATTTAACACTTCATGAACTCACTTAATATATTCATTTTACGTTACAATAACACCCATTGCTTTATCTAAAAACGCGAATGTCCAAGTTATATTTCACCCTAAAAAAAAAATAAAAAATAAAAAATTGAAATTATATTTAGCATAAAGAAAATAACGCATAAATCTTAATGACCATTTTCATGATAATTAAGCTAATTTCTTCTTAAATATTTTTTATTGTAATGTGAATGTTTTGTTTTTTTAAATGCAAAATGAAAAGATTATTCTTAATATTGTAAAGAAATAATAATAAAATTTTGGGCTACAACAATATGAGGAAAGTGCTGTTAAGCAATACATTTTGTCACAGGAATGCGAAAAATTAAATGAAAATCTTTCTGTTCAGTCAGTCATTATTTTCTTTTTACAATGAAATATTATAATATAATATTATTATTATTATAAAATCTAAAATATTATTTATAGAAAATATCATATTTTCATATTCATATTAAACTAATTCAAATTACAATAAGTTACCTAAAATGAGGACAGTGTTCTTAATTAAAAATAGATAAATTACTGCTAAATTAGTACTAAATTACTTTAGTTTTTAATTAATTACTTTACTTTAGTGACAAATGTGCTAAATTACTAAAATATACTTCATTTATTTTCTTTTTTTGTGGTGAAATATGTCCTGGACATTTTTTGACCGTTTTCATGAGATTCATCTTGACATTTGGAGTCATAATCACCTGCTCAGTCAAAACGTCTCTTCGAGTTTTACAACAGCTTCCTTTGAACGCTTCAGTTTTACGATGTATACATAACTAGCATTAAATCAACTTACAGCCAGTAAAGACAACATGTTCCTCCGGTATGTCATCAACAAAGGCTTACCTACTGTTTCCTCCCTCAATGTTTAACTTGTTATTTATATATCACAGACAGAAATAGGGTGTACAACGAAGTGTCCAGCAAAGAGCACATTATATTCCTCCGTTGCTGTGGGATGGGGCAAACCCTGCCGTTTGATTGCTCAGTTTCAGGTAGGAAGTTGCGTAGAGGGACGTCACTGAGGAGTGATGCCTGTTGAAAGTGGAAACAGCAACGGTTTCATTGCCATTGATTTAAGCTAACAGACACAATATTTATGAAACAACAAACAGCCACCCACAAATAGTCCATAAACAAAGCATCAGGCTGTCTTTGAGTTCACATGAACAACGGTTAAAGTTACTCGTCGTCAGGCTACAGAAGAATACCATAATTCCTCGAGCTATAAGAGAGCGCGGACGTCTCCTTATGCTTTCTCTCGCCTACTTTGATGTCATACACCGATCGATCTTCAAGTCGAACACACCTCTTTACTCTCGCGTGTCACGTGACCGAGTGTAATCGCAGCCTCTGAAAAATCGCGGGGTTTTCATATCGCGATATTATCGCGAATGCAATTAATCGTTCAGCCCTAATCTAGAGCCAAGACAGATAGACGGCTTAGTCTGGTCTCTTGTTGACTGAATGAGGAAAATCATCTAGGCGATGCCAGATAGAACCACTGCCTCCTTGCCAACCTCAAATCCTTCTTTAGTTTCAGTGTGCCACTCAAAGCCTGTGACTAATGGGGTATGTGCGCATACATTTAGAGATAAGAGTGAAGGGAAATTAAAGAAACAGCCATTTGCAACGCAGTGATTTATTTGTATCCTTTTTGCGTCCTATTAGGGGGCTGTGAGCTGGACCTGGCCAGATTCTTCCAGATCCTAAATGAAATGGGGGGAATGCAGCAGGTGACAGACCTGAAGTCGTGGGGCCGTCTCGCCGATCTGCTGGGCATCCCACGCTCGGCTCAAGATCGGCTGGCCAAGCTCCAGGAGGCGTACTGCCAATACCTGCTCTCCTACGACTCCCTGTCCCCAGCCCAAAGGACCCTGCTGGAGAAGGAAGTGCTGGCGGAGAAAGAGGCTCTGGAGAGAAGAAGTGGGCCCCTAGAGGGCCAGGGAGACATATCCCAGCATGCCGCTCTGCTGCTTCCACGCTCCGAGCCCAAAAATGGGCTGGTGAACGGAGCGTTGCACCGAAGCGGAGCACGTGAGCACCTCAGAGAGCTGGACCCCATGGCAAAGACCACCCGGCAGAGAAGACTAGAGAAGAGAGGGGAGGAAGAAGGGGTGATAAATGAACATCACAAGTGCATATACAGGGTATTTTTGCTTTATTTTTTGGATTTATATTTATGAACATGGTCTTTTTTAAGCATCAGTCGTTCATTGTTTGTCCATCTTTCACAGGGAAAGTCGTTCTCTCTGACGACATTCTACAGGGCAGCCAGGAATACTATGAACATGTGCTTCAGCAAAGAGCCAGACACTGCTGAAGTTGAGGTACATCTTCATGTTGACAAGCTGTTTTCATCATGTTTTTCTATGTGCAGAAATAAGTGATGTTTTTAATCGTGTTCACTGTCATGTCTTTTAACTGTTACAGAGGGAGTACTGGAGATTGGTTGAGGAAAAGGAATGCCATGTTGCTGTGCACTGTGGGAGGGTTGATACAAAGACTCATGGGAGTGGATTTCCTGTGGGCAAGTCTGAGCCATTTTCAAAGTAAGGGTTTTAAACATTTTACATTAAAGGGATAGTTCACTCAAAAATGAAAAATTTGATTCTGTCATAATTTACGCACCCTCCATTCGTTCCAATCCTGTATGAGTTTCTTTCTTCTGCTGAACACAAAAGAAGATATTTTGAAGATTGTTGGTAACCAAACTGTTGATGGTAGCCATTGACTTCCATCAAAATCGAGTAATTTTAATAGGATACATGATCTGAAATTTTGTGTGAGGATGAAAGATTTCCACACACAGATTTCCCAACGGGTTCAAGTTGGTCATGCAGATTCACCATGTTGACCAACACGAAGCTGCTTGCTTTGACAGTGACGTCTGCGTGAGCTTTGCTTCATACATCGCTACACTGTTGACAACAGACAATGGATCTTTTTTGCCTGTGCAATTTATCAAATATGACTGCACTATTGTTAAATTATGTGTTTTTAAATATTAACTTTGAAATCTTGGTGTAAAAACATAGGAAATAAGCAGGCACGCTTAAATATCCAATATTGGCTGATATGTACAAATTAACACCATTAACCTTTTTATTGACATTTATAAATGTATAAACTCTGTTGAAAATATAATACCAATTAATACTATTACTAAAATGCAAAAATGCTTTATTAGTATATACAACCTTATTGTAAAGTGTTACCTGTAGAAGATAACCAAAATAGGAAAAAAATAGTTTTTGTGCATTAAGTATTGTTAGACTTTAACTTTGATTTCTTTTTTGCTCTCAAGGCATGGATGGAATCTTACTGTCCTTTCCAATAACTCAGGATCCATCTTACGTCATCTTGGTGCTGTGCCAGGTAATGTTTTCTGAAAAACAAAACTTTCACGCATACAATAAAACTCCTTGATGATCAAGAGTTAAATTAGAATCCCATACTAGATGATTTAGAATGATGCGTATATTTGATCTGCTTTCGAAGCTGATGAATCTGTGCAGCAGTAAGTGTTCATCTGTTTGTGTTTGCATGAAGGAGTGACCATCCCCTGGCTGAACATAGGCATGGTCTTTTCTACCTCATGCTGGTGTCGGGACCAGAACAGCCTTCCGTATATCGATTACCTACACACTGGTGCTGACTGCATTTGGTAAGAGTTTAAAGAGATTGTTAGCTGCGATAAACTGAACCCGAATGGCGTGTTCCCTAATAAATGTCTCTCTCATCCTCAGGTACTGTGTTCCAGCTGAAGAGAAATCAAAACTTGACAAAGTAGTACACACACTGCTACAGGCTAACGGCACTCCAGGGCTGGAGATGCTAGAGAGGAACATTATGGTGAGTTAGGAACATAAACAGGTTTCTCTTAAAGGGATAGTTCACCCAAAAATTAACCTTTTTGTTATAAGTTACTCACCTCATGCTGTTGTTTTAATCTCTTCTGTGGAAAACACAAGATATTTTGAAAAAACGTTTTTTGTCCATATAATGATGGTAAATAGGACCCAAAACAACAGTGGACTTTTATTGTATGGACAAAAAAAAAAAAACGAGACATTTTTCAAAATATCTTCTTTTGTGTTCCACAGAAAGCAGTAAAACTGACCATTTTTGGTGACTGTCCCTATAAATTCACCCTCTTTCTGTAATGTAAAGGAGAATGTGTTTTGATGTGATGTTACTTATTTCACTTTTATCTCTTCATCCTCATGACAGATTTCTCCAGAGGTGCTCCGTCGAAAGGGGGTGAAAGTGTACCGGACAGTGCAACAGAGTGGTCAGTTCATGGTATGTTTCCCAGGGACCTTTGTGTCTAAGGTGTGTTGTGGCTACAGTGTCTCAGAGACAGTGCACTTCGCCAACCCCCAGTGGATGAAACTGGGCTACGAGGCAGCTAAGGTGAGAGACTCGATGCAGGGATGGACAAAGCCAGCTGGAACTTGGCTTGGTTCAACTCAAATAGAGCTGTATTTTTGTGAGTGAGGTTTAGCCTGTTTCCTGTGGGAGTATGGCGCTTTCACGCTCGTGTGTCGTGTTTGCTTTGCAGGACCTTAAACGGCGTCGTATAGAGGAGCCTTTCTCCACCGAGAAACTGCTCTACCAGATCACTACATGTGAGCGGGACAACAAGCAGCTCATGAATGCAGTCTCCAGTCTCATCAAAGATCTCAGGTCTGTCCGAAACACATCCTGAGGCTTGTTTTGACTCGTTTATTGAGCTTCAATGGCCAGAAACTCAGACAAATTCTAATTTCTTTCTTTGATGACCAGTGTTTTTCCAATTGCATGTTGATTGTGGTTATTTGAAGTGAGGATATTATGGAGCAGCAGATTCATTATATCATTTACATCTCTGCATTTAGCGACTTACGAAAGAGTAACTAAAGTAATTTGTCAAGTAGCCAACAATATTAGTAATATACAAAATAAAAAGATGCATTAATATATATTTAAAAAAAAAATCCACCTACAGAAAATAATTGATCTATATAAAATTTTAAAACTACTGTAAAAAACAAACAACGTTATTAGGGATTCATTATTAAAATTCAGATTTTAATTTTTCCAACACACATTTTTGTTATAAAATTCTAAAATATGTGATCAAAATAAGCAAAACAGTAAAACTACAAACTAAAATGTATGTACAAGTGCAAGTTTACTGCGTTATAATATGTAGTATGAAAAATGTACAATCATTTTTATTTTAGCATTTTTTAGCATTATTAAATTAATACCGTTTTTAAAGATGAATATTTTTTAGATACAGAAAATTTTCCGAATCTCAGTCTGTCTGTAGGGGCTGTCTGCTTATTGAGTTTATTTAACCCATCATAATTTATTGGAACTGCGTGAACTAGAGTGACTACTCACCTTAATGTTGTTCTAAAGGCTTGTTACTTAACCCTTGTGCGTCAATTAAAAAAAGTTACACATAGGTCCATAGTGGACAAAAATGTCCATGTCAAAAAACTGTCATAAAAATTTGAAGCTTGGGAGCACAGAGTTAAG
>NW_015659312.1:2313435-2358081 GCF_001515625.1 Sinocyclocheilus rhinocerous
GCCTCAAAGAACACCGGCCGCTCCTAACCAGACCAGACCAGATCAGACCGTCAGTGACATTCCTCCAGGTCTCCTTTTATGTCAGCTGTTCCTAATACTTGTGTACAAACACTCTTCACTACTCATTGTACCTAGTGTATAATATCAATACAACAAGCTGTTATATTGCACTTTTGTATTACAGATACGTGTAGTTACTGGCTGGTTAGTCCAATATATTGAATGTACGGAGGTTAAATGTTACATCGCATTTCACGTCAAATATAAGGGGGCGAATACACAATTGTTTGGGGCACCTGACATAAGGCTATTGGGTCTCATCCAACAAGCACGAAACCTTTTGCACTAGTATTGAGATTGGTTTTTAGATGAGTATTTTCGGGTTGTTTTAGCATTAAATCGAGTATAGATATGCGTATACATAGATATAAATATATCCTATACTATTCCTATCATTTGTGTTTAACTGGTGCTGTAGTGACACTTTTCTCCATCACCCTTACGGCCTGTTTGTCTCTTGGGCTCATGTTTATTACGTCTTAAAGCTGTCAAGAACAAGAACGAACATGCGAGATTACAAACCACAAGTCAAACACTACATCTATTGTGGTTACTGGCATTTCGGTTCTCCAGCTACATTGCGGGCTTGACACTTTTACATAGATCCGACACGTGAAGGAGCTCGTGAGCGTTTCTGACAGCACCGATTAGAGATTCTCACCTGGAGATCTCCAGGCCTTGTGTTGAGTACACTAGGATCTCCCCACCTTTAAAAGCACATTTTGAGGCCTTTTACTAATCTTTGGAGTACAAACAACAAGTTTGATGCTGAGGGCAGTTTGTACTTGTTTTTAAAGTTACTGTCAATTGTAAATGCACTTTCCCTTTTATCCCACAAACTTTTGTCCCCTTGACTTTATATTTGTAATTGGTTACAAGTGTTTCTTGAAAATACTCCACCTTTTTTTTGCCATTAAAAATTAAATATTCTTAAATATTCTTTCATTTTCATCGAATACTATTGCAAAATACTTCTATCTAACAAAAAAAGCCCCAAATATGTTTATATGCCAGTAAATGTTAAATTGAGCCTTTGAGTTCGGGTCTTTAGGGGTTTGGATGAGAGTCGAGATGAAGAAAAAGCCTTACTTCTACATTGGTTTCTTCATCGATATAAATTAGATGTCAACAGGGTTGCTACAAAAAAAACATACAAAAAAAGAAGTGCTGCTTAAATCACTGAGAAGTATGTCATAGTGGTGATCCCTAGTTTTTTAGCTTTACTTTTTTTATTCGAAAGGAAAAATCTTTTACCCAAAAGTAAACTATTGTGTAGGCCTAGCTACCCATTGCACTGACTGTATCGAAGTCCTGTAATCAAACATGGTAGTCGCCCCTTTCCAAATGACTCACCTGTATTTAAGGTTTAAAAAAACTGAACAGTGTTTCCAAAATGTGGTTGTATACTTTTTTATGGCCTTAAAATGTTTTTTTTTTCTTTTGTTATGCTTTTCACCCTATTTTATACAGTAATGCTCCTGATCCTTGTACTGTTTATTTATATGCAGTTACTCAGTCCTCCAGTCCAGTGGAGATCTTTTTGGTTACTTTTTTTTTTTTTTTACTTTTCAGGTTTGTATATTTTTCGTTTTAATAAATAAATCACTTGTCAATCCTTCCAAAAATGTACTGTATTTTTTGATGTTATAGACAAGAACTGGTAAAATGGCCAAAATTATAATTCCATATTATTTTGTATTAAACATACTATACAAAACACTACAAGTTTAAAAACTAAATAAAATTAATCATTTTAAATGCCAGATGTGCATTTAGGCATCACAACATTATAATGCACCGTATGAAAAATGTCTATTCAAAAGACTACATTTAACAGTATTAAGTTTATAGTGTTTTTAAAGATTAACCGGTATCTGCTGATAACAGATGTAAAATAATACAACTGTTCATTGTTAGTTCATGTTAGCACAGGTACATTAATATTACCAGATGATGATTTTAATAATGTGTTAGTATATATTAATATGGATTTTTTTTTTTGGTCAGTTAATGTTAACTAATGTTAGCAAATGAAACTTTATTGTTAGTGTTATATATTTTAAACGCTTTTTGATTTCAGTATTTTTTTTTAAGCAATTAATACTTTTATTCAGCAAGCATGCATTAGCATTAAAAATGCAATAATCACATTAAAAAGTGATTGTACTTTTACAGTGCTACGAAATTTTTTTTTGTATATTCTGTTCTTTTGATCGTTCTATTTATCAAACAAAATCTTTAATGTTTCTTGGTTTCCACAAAAAGCAGCATAACTGTTGTCAAAACTACGAAATATTTCTTGAGCACCAAATCAACATTTTTATTTTTAATAGTAATAATTTATCACAGTATAACAGTTATACTGTATTGTGGAACTTTTCAATCATCCCTTGTTCTTGAAGTCATTTCTTATCAAAACCCATACAGTCAGACTTTACTCTTCCTTTTAAACCTTCAATCTCATTGTCTTCATTTCACTGCAGTTACTATGATAACTCCGTATTTTTCCCAGAGGTAACAGGGTTTGAGAGCAACAGCTTGCTGTACGGGAGCCTGTAAATTCTGTGACCACAGATGGTCCAAATGTTCCCAGCTATTTTTATATCAGAGACTCTGTGAAATTGTTGGTGGAAGATATTTGCCTATGATATGAAATATCAGTCCAACACTGAGACTGTCTTTGAGACCCGTCTTATTTCAAGGTATATTTATTTTATTTCAGAGTCTTTCAATCTGCTCAATAATGTCATATACAAAAATGAGCTCCGCATTACAAATTCATGCAACATACATCAGTGATATTAGCAGGAACACTGTAACATGTTTATTATATAATTCTGATGCAATAGGTAATATGAAAAATTGTAGCATATATTGAGTTGATTTTTTATATTGGGAAAGAATAAAACAAAAATCACAGTGCTAACAGTCTGAATGAGCTGTTCTCTAGGCTGAGCACAAACAGTGTTCTATAAGGCTCCAAAATCCTCATCTCAAAGTGTTGCATTTAGCCATGAAGAAACATCTGGCTGGTCTTCAGCACTCTTTCTGTCTGGGCCTTGATGTAAAACAGGTTTTCATTTCCAGAAACCAACTTAAACGAGTGCGTTTGCCATCTGTGGCCACTAGGGGGCCTGTGTGTCGCTGTCGTCTGAGCTTTTGAGTGGCTCTGTTTCTGGGAGGCCCACGAGGGCTGTGTCAGCATGTACTTCCTCCTCATCTGACTGGACCAGTGGAGAGTCTCCGCTGCAGCTTTCCTCGCTGGCATCCTCTTCATCCGGACCCTCGGTCACACCGCTGATGGTGTCGGTGCAGGAGGATGAGATGGAGGAGACGGTGTGCCGTAGCTCTGTCTGTGAGGGCACCTTCAGGCTGATCTCTGAGGGGGATGAGCCAGGTTCCAGAGCCGGGCCACCTGCTGAACAGACAGAACAAGATTATAATGTGTCACGCCATCTATTTCAGAATATGAATTAGTCCTGAAGTGCAGTCGTAACCTTGAATACTTACATGCTATGAGAGACAGTAAGAATCTAATGTGTTCACAGTCATTCTACTCATTCCAGCACTCTTTTTAAACATTATAAATGCTGCTACTTTTGATCAATTTAATGAGTGCTGGAATAAGTAGAATGACTAAACACATTAGACTCTTACTGTGCTAAATTATCTGCGGTATTTAGTGTAATGGCATTAAATATGGTAAAACTGGTTGAGGACAGAGTAAAAATCAGTATTCAATTTATATTGGCAGCTGCAAACAGCTATATTTCCCAGAAATACAGAATATTTTAATAGTTAATCTTAAAAAACACTGTTAAATCTTTAGCAAATCTCAAAATGAATATCCATTATTCATAAAATTGTAATGCTGCTACAACAACTGATTTTGGTTTTGGTGTTTTACATTTAATTTGGACAAGCTAGTACAGAACTTTAATATTAGTGTATTCCTAATCATGGATGACACACATCACATCCTGAGAGGTGAGAAAACTCTTGAATTCTGATCTGGATCTGCAAAATTTCCTATTTTAAAACACATTTACAAATGTGGTTTGAGTCAGATATGTCCTAAAAGCTGATTGTACTAGTGGGAACAAATCCAAACACACCCAAAACACATTAAAACAAATTCAGGTTTTGTTTTAAAGGGATAGTTCACCTTCAGTTGCTGGTCCCCACTGACTTGCAGTGTATTTTTTCCCATACTATGGAAGTCAATGGGGACCAGCAAATGAAGGTGAACTATCCCTTTAAGAACAGTTTCTTCCCACAAGCCATCTCTATTATGAATTTTTTTTTTTTTTTTTGCGTTTTTACATTCTCTTGTATTTCAGTGAAGTACTGGGCTTTCCAATGTCACAACAAATTCCTTGTGTGTGAGCACACTTTGCCAATAAAACTGATTCTGTTTTTTGCACAGTAGTTATTTTTATGTTTGATCTGTAATAAATGTGAAATAAACAAACAAACATGAAATCAAGTTTCATTAAAAGCAAAACCCAACCTGTGTCAGGAGACTGAGCGCTGCTCTCTTCCCCTACAGAGCTGAGGAAGACATCGAGAGCCTCATTATCGGTCACATCCGTGAGATCCATTTGTTCCAGGAGGTCAACATTTACCTCCATTGAGGACATACTGCCTAATGGATCTGCCCCAGAGAAAGAAATAAACCTTTCACTTTGTGAACTCTAACACCAAACCAGCTGATCACTTCAAAACCTACAGAACAGCAGGGTTAGTTCAGGAATATACAAGCAAATTTCACAAAACATTACAATGAATAGATTGGCACACGAACGGAGGAGCCTAGGACAAAGAAGATGTCCTGAAAAATGGGGGATGCAGGGGAAAGCATAAAGTACCTCACACATCAGGGCAGCATTAAGGCAGGAGAGAGGAAAGAGAAGACCATCAGTTTAGCATCAACATCCTTGCACAAGCGCTTTAACCTCCCATTTAACACAGTAACAGTATGTTTAAATATTCATGACGGGAAGGACACAGCCTTGAGCAGAACATCATATAGAGTGGCTGTGATGCAAACTATTTTGCTGTTATTTTCTGAAGCTAACTAAGAAAAACAGAACAATCGCATTATGACTCCTAAAACATTGTTTACTGTCATATATGTTTGCCACTAAACACATATGCCACTACATGAGGAGAGTAAATATGAAAAGAAAAAGGGATGTTAAGAGCATTACAAATCAATTTCAGACATTTGAAGAAGTATGTGCAGTAGTGGTCCTTCTAAAATAAGTAACTGACCTCTCCTGTCGGTGATCTGGAGGTATCCTGTGGAGAGGTACTGCTCCATGTCTTGCTGAAATGCCTCTTCAAAGTACTTCTGCCGCTCCTTTAGCTTGACCTGCTGCGCATGCTCCATCTCCAGCACTTTCTGAGCATGTTCTGCATCGAGCTCCGCTAAAGAGAGACATAAAACACCAAGCAGGTTACAAAATGACAGAGAGAGAGAGAGAGAGAGAGAGAGATGGGGGATGGAAGCACAAAATGAACTGGAAAGGGAAAAAGGCTAACCCTCAGAGAATCAATGTAGAAACATGCAACATTTGCTTATAGCAATTAAATAGTACTTAAAGGGGTCATATGATGCGATTTCAAGTTTTCCTTTCTCTTTGGAGTGTTACATATAATGAATGAAAATTATCATTTTAATTCATTTTCATTTCTCACAGCTCACAAAGTCTGCATTTATTTGATAAAACTGCAGTAACAACTGTAATATTGTGAAATATTACTACAATTTAAAAAATATTTTTTTCTATTTGAATACATTTTAAAATGTAGTTTATTTCCGTGATGGAAAAGCTTAATTTTCATCAGCCATTACTCCAGTCTTCAATGTCACATGATCCTTCAGAAATCCTTTTAATTTGATGCTCAAGAAACATTTCTTATTATTATCATAATTGAAATTGGTTGTGCTGTTTAATATTTTGTTGGAAACATTTATTTGAAATATAATTTATTTCTAACAATGTAAAAGTCTTTGTTCAAACACTTTTGATCAATTTAAAGCATCCTTGCTGAATAAAATTACTAAATTATTTTTCTAATAAAATAAAATAAAATATATTACTGGCCCCAAACTTTTGAACAGTAGTGTTCTTACATAATATTTGTTTTGTAATTGTAACAGCGCTGAAATTTTGCACTCTTGAAAACCCAGTGTTGCAAGAACATACAGTGGGTACGGAAAATTTTTCACTCTTTGTTATATTGCAGCCATTGTTTGTTTGTTTTTTTAACCTTTTTTAACTTTCTAAAAACACATTTAAATGTAGAATAATAATCTCTGAGATCTCTGGAATTAAACTGCCCAACTCCACACACACACGTTCCAATATCAATACAATACCAGCTCCAATATCTGCCTGATATGCATTTCCCAAGACACTTTGCAAATATCTAAACCAAACCTCTAACATCTGAACTTCAAGATTACATTGCATACATTTTCAAACATGCTTTCTACAGCACAACAAAGAACAAGAGCCTACACAAGTGTCTTTCAAGCATGCTAGCTTACCGCAGAATGTGATGCTTTTCTAGTAATGGAGGCAGAGAACGCAACACTTCTTTTGTGTGAGCGGCACAAGACCATAAATGATACGAGATGCAGTTACATTCTTTATCTTTCAGAGGAAGTGCATTCTCTTCTCTGAAAAGCAGGAAGTCTGCCTGTGCTATTTGAATGTCACTGTGGTGTTTATGGGTGTGATGTACGCCTAAACAGATATGGTACAAACATCCTGCCAAAGCTTATGGTGACACATCCTAGATGCAACTTTCTAGAATGAAAGGTTAATTTGTCCACCAAAAACTACAGTTTAAGCAAAACTTTCTCTAAAACATTCCAAACACAAAATATTTCAAGTCATGGTCACCAATCTCCCTGCATTCTGGAGAAATAAACCTTTAATACATGCAAGTATGCACATAGCAACATCAAATACTGTATAGAGCAGACGTTGTCTAGCGTCGTAATCCTCCTGTGCAAGGAATCCTCATTGTGTGAGGAAAAGAAGTCCACTGACGAAGCAGTGAAATGTGCCTCTGCTATTAGGATGTGGTCTTAACCACAGTCCTGCCACACATTCTTTTTAAACAGATGCTGGTTGAACAGTGTTAAATGTAAGTGCTAGGCTGAATGGAAGCATGCTCACTAGGAAACCACTGTTGTCCATTTCAGCCCAATATTAGCCTTGCAAAAAGAGGCTATGTAAAAGAAGTTGATGCAAGCAGATTTAAAATGAACTGAATATGTATGCATTAATTTTCATGACACTAGTTTAGAGATGATATTTGGTTGGTACTCCTCTGATGCCACCTACGCTAATAACCTGCTTTAACCCCTCACACTCGTAAAATAAATATTTCACAGCAGGGTCATCATTATCCAATCTCTTTACAGTAATAACACTACCTGTTTTAGGTAGCACTCAATGTTTTTTGATTTTATGCTAATTTAATTTTAATATAAATATTTTAAGTTAATGACAAATCACATGATTCTTTTTCTCATTCAATATTAAGATTTTAGGCTAAATATTTCTAACCATATCATTCAAAGGTTTGGGTCAGTCAGATTATTATTATTATTTTTTTTTTTTTAAGAAGTCAGTAACTTCTTATGCTCATCAAGGCTGCATTTAAGCAGACAGTTTTCAATTTTAATAGATTTTAAAATGTAATTTATTTATGTGATGCAAAGGAGCCATTACTCCAGTCTTCAGTGTCACATGATGCTTTAAAAATCATTCTGATATGGTGATTTGGTGCTCAATTATTATTGGTACTCAATTACAAATAATTGTTATAATCAATGTTTCTTTGTTTAATGGTAGTGCATCATAGTTTCCACAAAAATACTAAGTAACACTGTTTTCAACATTGATAAAAAGAAGAAAGGTTTCTTAACAGAAAATAGAACAGTTATTTCACAATATTAATGTTTTACTGTATTTCTTACCAAATAAATGCAGATTTAGTGAGCATAAAAGAATTCTTCAAAAAAAAAAAACACTTAAAAAAACTCTTAATTATACCAAACTCACCCGGTAGTTTATTTCTAATTACACTTTAATTATTTAATAATTATAGAAGATTACTCAACTTATTTGAAGGGTTCTACATGCATGAAATGGATTTATTATTGCCTTTGACATCACAAGTCAGAATAGCTGCTGATGAACAGTTTGGGACTCTTCTTAATGCCCCACGAATATAGCAATTTTTTCTACTTAATGCATTTGAGCTTCAGGTGATTGGCTCAAAAAAAAAAAAATGCAGACAGCAGAACACAGCAGCCATGAGCTGCCATACTTCCAGGGGGGTCCTACGCCATCTGAGCAAGTGCCACTGAGATGAATGGAAGTACTAATGAATAGCTTCCTCCTCCTTGAAAGATTCCATGTCCACAAGAACTAAATCATGGATACTGCATGAAAGAACTAAATCTGCGGGGATAAGCTGTGCCTTTCGTCACATTTTCCATTGTGTGCATGTGACAGCTAATGATAGATGACAGCACGGGATGAGCCCCAGGCTCTCTGATCACACTTGTCACATCCTCCACACACGTTCCTCAAAAACAAAGGAAACATCTTAAGAACGTTTGATCGCGAAAGAATCGTTCTATTTAACCGGATCTTCTTAGTGAACCTGGTCAAACCAGTTCACCAAATCGAACTGAATCGTTTGAAACGGTTCGCGTCTCCAGTACGCACTAATCTACAAATTACTAAAGTTATTCGGTTTATAAACGTGCCTGACACTCCCTCTGACGCAAAATAAACCAATATCCTGAGTTATTCAGTTACTCCTAACAGTACATTGACTGAACTGCTAAAAGAGAACCGATGATGGGATGTGCACGAGCAGAGCAGCTGGACTGAGTCTCGTCCTGCTGGGAGACAGCATCACAGTTTGGTAAGGGGCGTAACATTTCCGTCACACGATTGAGGCATTCGGCCAATCACAATGCACTGGATAGCTGGCCAATCAGAGCACACCTCGTTGTTTTAGAACGATGAGCTTTGTAAAAATCGACGCGTTTCAGAAAGGCGGGGCATAGAGGAGAAACAATAATGTAAATTATATGGAAAATAATGTGTTTTTTTAACCTCAAACCGCATAAACACATTGCATTACACCAAATACACAAAATAATGTTCTTTTTAGCACCATCATATGACCCCATTAAGGTTCAACCAGTCACCATCACAACCACCTCGAGATATTAACCAAAAAACACTATGTTCACAGGAAACGTGGCATCACAGACAAAAACAAAATGCTCCTTTAATTTATATTATAATTCATATCTAGTTATGTTGCTGTGATGACATATAATCCATAACATTCAATGGGTTAAACTGCCCATAAATAATACAAGTGAGAAAATATGAGAAAACATCAAATAAATTTGCTACATGAGGTTAATCCAATGACAGAAGAAATTATAAAGGCACAATCTTTACCATCAACTATAATAATATAATATATAATATAATATTAGTTTAGTTGTTTTTTTAATCTTGTCTACTATTTGGCTACTTTCATAGTGAAAACCATACTTGAGTTATTAAAATGTAAAATAGAAAATAAAGATATTTAATTATATTCTTCCTTAAAATTCTGGAACTTAATTTGAATTACCTGGCTTCCAACATTTAACAATTCTCTGTCACATACACATTTTAAAAAATATCTTAACATCTTGTCCCAACAACAGGATTGATTTTATGCAATTTCAATGTTAAGCACACATTCCATTCAAATATAATGTAATAAAATATTTCTCATTACTCATTATCTACTCTCTAATGAATGCTTAATCTTTTGAGATAACTATGAGATTGAAATGCTTGAGTCGCCTAGAGGTTGCAGGTCTACAACTCATCCATTTAAACCCCAATTTACACGTCAAAATTTAACCCCTTGGCACAATGTCATGAAGGCATACAAGTTAAGCAAACAGCACTGTGGCTCTTTAAAACATCACATTGCAGCAATGCTATAACCCTAACTTAAAGTTAATAACTATAGCAACTCCAACAATCCATGACAAGCAGGTCTTTCAAACAGATTTAGAGAAACATTTCTTAATTTGATGTATCCAAAAGTCTGTTATAAAAGTATAATTCTATACACTGCACAGGCTTGCATTATGATGGCTGGTAATGAAAAGGCATACAGACACAAAAGCCACTGTAGGCATCCTAATCTGCGCTGAAATTCCATTACTAAAGCCTGCCAAACCCAAAGATGACAAACAATGACTGCAAACCACCAATTCAGATCCCTTGACATACCGCCAGAACTGAGATACATTGGCACATCAAATTAACCTTACAAAAAAAAAAAAAAAAAGAGTGCCTGGAAACCTACAAGATTCTCTCATGCTGCTGTCCAGAGTTCCCGACGTGGACATTTTGTATTTCTCCTTGAAGTGTGCGGATGAGCTGAAAGCAGGACCAATAAATCATAGACTGCTGTTAAAGTGAGGCTGAAGAATGGCTAAAGAACATCTTATATTCTGCTGCTGTTTTTATCCCATAAGCAGCTCTTCTATGGCCAGGAATGCTGAGACATTGCCTGCTCAGGGACACAGAGCTATAGATGCAGCTGGAGTGAGGAGGAAAGCAGGGAACGTACCATTCACAAACTTGTTATAGGGGTGAGGGTCTGTGAAAATCTGTTTCATGTCAAATATTTGCCTTCATCTTATACTTTGTCGATCTTATACTTTATACTACATTCAAATACACTTATGATTAACGCTAAAATTAGAGAACATGAATAAGGTCAATATTAGTGTGAATAGTCATTAGTTAGTCAGTGCCATAAAACACTGCAATCTGACAAAGAAGCGCATTCACTACAAAACTCCAGTAAACTATCTAAATGTCTTTTATATGTTAAAGCTGCACTTTACACTGCATATACTATTGCAAAGCATAGCTCCCTTGCTCACAGACAGGAAAAAGAAAATTAGGAATTAGGGAAAAGGAATTAATAACAACATAAATAATCGTTTTAAAAACTAAATATATAAATAAGTGTGAGGTGTGAAGTCTTGAAGCACACTGCCCACACATACGAAGAGTCAATCTACCACCTAAGTACCAAAGGAAGTGACATAAACAGTCTTTTGCAGTGACAAAGAGAAGGATGTAAAATAAATGTAAAAAAATATATATTATCCTTATTCTTAACATTTACTTTTTCAACAATTACAGAATCTCTACGCTCAGATGACCTGCATTTTCTGAAAATAAAAGGCATGGATAAGTGAACAATGATGCACATATGCCTAAAGGCAATTTCTGTTTAGGAGCTAAACAGCTATGATGATAAAAGCGATTGTTATTTATACTGGACTGTAGGTATGAACAGATGGAGCAGGCAGCTTCCCTTGGAGTTCAGCGTGGAATTAATGGCATCATGAGACCAAATAAAGATAGCAGCGGCCACTCACTCACTAGAGCAGTTTTGCCCTCCCTGAGGTTAATTAGTGTCGCCTGGGTAATTACTACACAGTTCTTCTCGATGTTGAGCACTAAACCAGCTTCATGCGGTAAATAAAAATGCTAAAATATTATACAAAATGACTATGTGAATTGTGAACTATATATCCCTCAGAAACCTACACTTCTACCAAATAAGAAATCTGTTGACTCTCTGACCCTCCTTCTTTCTACCTTTTTTTATCAGTGGTCATTGACTCATTTACTGAACTAGTTTCATATACTTCTTGTGCACATATGATCTCTATAATCCTTGAGTCTAAAAAATAAAATAAAAATTATATAGTTATAAATAAATAATTACAATTATAATATTTTAAAACAAATAATTATATCATGTACTAAAGATTGGGGTTGTTAAGAAATTTTACATTTGTTTAAAAGGCTTTTATGCTCACCAAGTCTGCATTTATTTGATCCAAAATACAGTATAAACACCAATATTGTGAAATATTATTACAATTTAAAATAACTGTTTTTTAGCTTGATATATTTTAAAATGTATTTCTTTGATGGCAATCCCAGAAATACATTTCTGAATTTTCAGCAGCCATTACTCCAGTCCTCAGTGTCACATGATCCTTCAGAAATCACTCTAATATTCTGATTTGGTGCTCAAGTAATGAATTTTATTATTATCAATGTTAACAACAATTGTGTTGTTTGTTTGTTTGTATTTATTTATCTATCTATTTATTTTGTGGAATCTGTTTCTTTCTTTTTATTCATTCTTTGATTAATATATAGTTCAAAATAGCACCATTTATTTGAAACTGATTTTTTTTGTAACAATGTTAAAGTCTTTACTGTCAATTTTAATGAATCCTTGTTGGAAAGAAGTATTAATTTCTTAATTTTTCATTTCAATAACAAAAAAATGATTGATCTAAAAAATGATCCAATTGATCCAAAAAAAAGAAGAAATTATAAATAAAAGAAAGAAAATGTTATTATGATTGGTAATCACAGATATAATCTATGTATGTTTATTAGTATTAGCTGTGGAGGTTGGCAGGTTGTACTCTTAAAAAATGATCATTCTTACCTTTGAAAGTCTCAAGCTCTTTCCTAGAAAACAAATAAAGGGGGAGTTACATCAATGTATATATATATAGCCAACAACATAGGACACAATCTCACCAGATGTCACATTAAGTCAGCCCCATTTAAAACAGGCTCAGATTCCTGAGATAAAGAAGCTGCACTGACAACTTTTGCATCTGTGTGTTTGTACTAATGAATACCCACATGCAGAAGGAGAGCGGCATTGAGAACTGAGCCCAGCTGCTTTCCAACTCACTGGGCAACGCTAGAGATGTATGATTTAGCTGCAGGCTCAAACACCAAGAGCACGCAGCATCAAAAGAACCACAGATGCCTGTATGATTACACAATTCACACATATGCTTTCCTTTAGTCTATATGTTGTTTGTGCTTTTCATAGAGTACAAGGACATTCAGGTGTTTTCCTTGAAGCTTATATCTGTGTGTGGTTATTCACTGCTTCTGTGCAAATCTGCAAAACAAACTGTGCGCAGTTTCACTGTAATGATGAACAATCTAAACAGCAGGTGTCATACTACTTGTTCCGCAGACTCTTATTCAATATAGATGCTAACATGTCCTCTAATATGCAAAATATCGCCAAGAGGACAAGCTATGTTCTGTTGTTTCATTAAGTTAAAGGGGAAAACCCTTGATAGACGGATCCTTCGTGTTCTGCAGTTATTGTGACTTAATGGACATAAAGGACACATCAAACTGTCTGGGGCTTTAGTTAGGAGCAAATAAACACTGTTTTTACCTTTTCTTCTTCTTATAGTTTTCCAGCTGCAGGATCTGAAAGTGCTTGAAGCGCTGATGCTCACACTGAGCACACAAATCCTCCAGATATAGCAGACGACTCTCCATCTCTTCAAAGTCAGCCTCCAGATGAGCTGTGCAAAAGCATGAAAGATTAATAAGGTTTATACAATTTTAAAGAAAACAATATGTACAGTATAAAAATGCCAAAGCCCCTATGAATGAATCCATCCTATCAAACTGGAATATACTAGCTAATGAGTTCTACAGTTCTAATTTAGGTATAGGTATAGTAATTATCATTCCATTAAGAAAAGTACATTTGCTCTGTACATGCAGTAATGCTCATTACATTTCAGTCTATGAGCACAAATGGCTAAATAGTGAATAATAACTGAAATAAAGGCTAATTGTTTGGTGTCAGTGTGAGTGGCACAGAGGCAGGACTTCATACAGCTACATAACACCACCAAGTGGCAACACTAAAAAGTGCCTTTGATATAAATTCATGAGAATTTACAGTTCTATCTAATTCTAGCACTGAAGCCTCTGAAGGAATGTGATATGCCTTATTTCATATCTGCTTACATTGGAAGAGAAGGATCACACTTGATCACTTCATGTGTATAAATGAAACAGCAAACCAACTGAACAAGTATGCAAATTCCATTTACATTTGGAAGTTCACTTCTTGCATTTCCTGCATTAAACATACAGTACTGCTCAAAATTTTTTTTTTTAAGAAAAAAAGAAAATAATGCTTTTAATCAACGTGCATTAAATTGATTAAAAGTGAGAGCAAAGACATTTATAATGTAACAAACTATTTCTATTTCCAATAAATGCTGTTCTTTTGAAAAATCTATTCATCAAAGAATCCAGAAAAAAACGCATCACAGTTTCACTAACCAGACGCATATTACACAGAAAAATTATTTTGTCCAAAACACTACAAAAGAAAACAGCAAAAAGAACTTATAACAAATGAATGATCAGAGCAACTACTAGACTTTATCTGGCTATTGTGTAGTCTCAGCCTACACAATACACTTTGTAAGGAAGCCAAGTCTGAAGATTAATGCCTGAAGCCAATAGGTGCGATGTTACAGAATGAACAATCAGCAGATGGAGCTCCACAGGAATCACTCTCATTACCAACCTATATCGCAGTTACACACAGAGTGTGAAGCTTTGTGCGCAGACAAATGCTTTGCAAAGGCAGTGAAGGTGATCTTACTTCTCTACTGTTACAGTAAAAGCTCAATTTAAGGCCAGATGAGAAGTACAATATACAGTGGGGGAAAATATTTATTTGATCCCCTGCTGATTTTGTAAGTTTGCCCACTTACAAAGAAATGAAGGGTCTGTAATTTTTATGGTTTTATGGTATATTTTAACGTATAGAGACAGAATACCATTACCAACCAAATAATCCAGAAAAAACACATTATATAAAGGTTAGAAATTGATTTGCATTTCAGTGAGTGAAATAAGTATTTGATCCCCAAGCAAAACATGACTTAGTACTTGGTGCAGAAACCCTTGTTGGCAAGCACAGAGGTAAGACGTTTTTTGTAGTTGGTCACCAGGTTTGAACACATCTCAGGAGGGATTTTGATCAACTCCTCTTTACAGATTCTCTCTAAATCCTAAAGGTTTCTTGGCTGTCGTTTTGGCAACTCGAAGTTTCAGCTCCCTCCACAGATGTTCTATAGGATTGAAGTCTGGAGACTGGCTTGGCCACTCCATGACCTTAATGTGCTTCTTCTTGAGCCACTCCTTTGTTGCCTTGGTGGTATTTTGGGTCATTGTCATGCTGGAAGACCCATCCATGATTAAATGCAAATTAATTTCTAACCTTTATATAATATGTTTTTTCTGGATTTTTTAGGTTGATATTCTGTCTCTATCCGTTAAAATAAACCTACCATAAAAATTACAGACCCTTCATTTCTTTGCAAGTGGGCAAACTTACAAAATCAGCAGGGGATCAAATAAATATTTCCCCCCACTGTACATTGATTTCAAAAGGTATTATAAAAGTAGTTTATATTACTATAATTAAATTTTCCTGAAATAATCATAGCTTTGTATGAGGAACAAATGGAAATTTAGGCCATAATTCACTGCTAATCCTCCCATTCACAGCAGCTCATGTTATATTATTTTCAAATTTGGCAAGACGAGAGATTGTTCCAGCTGGGGATGAAGTTTCAATATATGAAAGTGCATATGAGTTTTAAGAACTACAGCAGAGAGGAAGATTTGTCAATGAATCCAAATGAGCTGTTCAAAACTAGAGTAATATTAATAACCTGCTTCTCTAACAATTTTAACCCTTTCACACATACGTTTATGCTAGCTGGGCACCCAGCGTGAGTTTTCCTAGGCATCCATTATTTTAGAATGTATCATCTTCTTATTTCCATGGCGACGCGTCATGCTTGTTACGTGACACACTGCAGCCACAACAGCTCTACATGAGTCATGTATTGCTTTTATTTAATTTTTATTCAAAATATTCACAATCGTGTTAATTATATTGTGAAATATCTGATATTCCGATTCTCAAATATGTGTAAGTAAACATATTTGGTGGTTTAAAAAGCTTTATAATGATCATGTTGATCTATAACGGCTGATGGGCGTTGCCAAGTTAGTTCGCGCTGCAATTCAGAGAATCGGAGCTGTCCGATTTACAACACCTAAATGCACCCTCTCGTCCCAAAAGACATGAAAGTAAGTGGACGGTGAACTGGGAGAAGAATAGAGTAAACTTTATAGTTACCTACACAATGTGTATCTTACATGAATAAAACATGTCTTCAAATTACTGGTATATTTGAAAGGATCATTATTACCACTTCCATAGACTTCAGACTATATTTTACAAACTATAAATGTATTGTTTTTACTAGTACTTATGTGTGTTTAAATGTCTTAAACCTAAAATAAATATTATGTGGTTAAAAACACTGAATAGTTGTGATAATATGACAAGTGCTGAGCTCAGCGCCAGCCAAAGCGCAAAAGCAGATTTGATTTTAGCAGTTGATCATGTGATGCACTGAATGTTCTAATCACTCCGGTGTGCTCGTACGCTCCAGGGACCAGCCTAAAGTGATAACACCGGTGTGATTGTATGTGTAAAATGGTTAAAAAAAACATAAAATATCGCTATATAAATAACTCAGCATTGATTAAAGGGGTCATATGATGCGATTTCAAGTTTTCCTTTCTCTTTGGAGTGTTACAAGCTGATTGTGCATAGATAAGAAATAATGTCATTAGTAAAACTAATGACATTATTTACTGTCTTTACATTTATTTTGAAAGATGAAGCTCACGATTATGGTAAGGGGCGTTACATTTCCGACGAGTGCTTGCGGTGTTCGGCCAATCACAATGCACTGGGTCAGCTGGCCAATCAGAGCAGACTGCGCTTGTCGGAAGGAGGGACTTTGTAGAAAACAAAGCGTTTGAGAGAGGCGGGGCATAGAGGACCTACAATAATGTACAGTATTTGAAAAATAATGTGTTTTTTGAACATTAAAACATGTCAACATATTCTGTTACACCAAATACACAAAATAATGATCTTTAAAAAAGCATCATATGACCCCTTTAAGATTTTTATGTGTGATGACTGTTTGTGAATGTCTCACCGATACGTGAGGTGATAGTCTCCAGGTCCGAGAGGAAAGCAGGGATCTGCTGCAGTTGTTCCTGCAGCTCCAGCACTGCTCCTCGTCTCTTCTCCCAGTGTGCACACAGCATCACAACCTCCCCGTCCACCATCTGACAGACAGACACAACCACAGGGTTTAGTTACCATAGTTACAGCACCACAAACCCTCAACTGTACAGAGTTAGATGTGTGAACTTACTTCCCCGGCATTAGCACACTCTTTAGCCCGTTTATGAAGAGCCACCCAAGTGTCTTCATATCTGGTGACGACAAAGGCCATACATTTCAAAATATGGTTATGAATACATTTATCAACTTCAGGTATTTCTGAAAATATTTCCTTGACTCTTTAAATGGAGTTTAAACTGCATTAACATTTTTGTTGACAACTTAACATCACTGACATTTTTTATATGGTTGTGTAAAGTAAAGTAACGTAACTTACCGACTGAGCAACTCGATTCCAGCGGAATATTGCGGAAAGTGTTCATCTCTTCTGACAGAATATATGACAAAATATTCATATAAATGAATATATATATATAAAATAAATATAAAATATAATATAAAACATAAAATATGTCAAAGATGAGACATACCATTTTGGTCTTCACATTTTATATACATAGAAAGCATATTAAATGTAAGTAAAGTGTCAAATATTTAAATAATTTTTTAATATTTAATGTTAATCAAAGATTTAATATTTCAAATATTTCAGCGTAACATATATTTATGTTAAAATGACACAACATACTTATTCTGACCTGTACTTATTAAACTATATAAAAGAAAAAGGGATCAGACTAAATTTTATTATATTTTAATTGATTAAAACTTCTTGCTGACAAATGGGTAAAACTTTGAATGATCATGTTAAAGATTTGTAAAGATTTAAAATCACAATTAATTAGTTTTGGGGGCTGTGCTGTGATCCTTACATAGAGTATATTAATGTCATCTAATGATTCCTGCTCTAAATATGCCTAAAAATATTTTTTGTTACATTAACTATTGTTATACTGCATGATATTTTAGTGGCTGTCTTCTGTAAATCATGGTAAGAATGTATGATATTCATAATTTTTGCTCAGAAAAAAAATTAAACAGGACACAAAAAATCTGTAATAAATTGTTTTATATTATATTCAGTGAGAAGTTTTAAACTTGTTACAGCTTACCTTTGTTTCTTCTTTACTTTTGTCTCCTTGGATTTGTCACTTAAGGTCTTGATTCTGAAAAGTTTTTAAATATGAGATAGTAAATATCTAAATAATACGCCTAGGAACAAAACTACACTATTGTATTGCTTTGTGTTTGTTTGGTTACTTATGTTTTGGTTTGTGCGGTTTATTACTGTTGTTGAAAACCCAGTGTCATTTTGAAACATTTACATTTAACGTTACGTTTCCGCCGTGTTAAAAAAAAAAAAGTATTTATATAAGAAACTGTGTCATAAAAACGCAGAAATTCTGTCTCGCCCATCACATGACGGTCAGCTGGAAGTTATTAGTACAATTCCAGATTGCAGTTGTTAGCATGCGGCTAACTTGACAGCACTGAACATCTCGAACGTGTCATTCTTCGTCCTATAAAAATACATTATGAAATACACTTTCTTTTTAAACCAACCAGACCAAACAAACCAACAAAACAAACTACACTCTTCGCTGTAAGTGAGATGATTAGCAGGCTATTTAGCTAGCATCCACTTCTCGGCTCTTCGGTGAATAAGTGGACACTCTCATGAGGAAGCCAAAACAGAAGCTGTGTCAATATTGTGTAATACCTGTACAGGTTCTAAATGTCACCTAATTTAGCTCTCTCAACACCTTATTAAGACTCTGGAGAGTACGAAAGCAGACAGGTAGTAAATACATACCCTGATGTAAAGTCCTGCTGCACCGTTTGCAGTCTCTCTCTGAAATTCTCAAACATGTCCTTGAGCTGCTTTAATCCTTCTACACAGGCTTGATGGATGACATTTAGATTAGATCTGTGTTTGCTTACAGTCTTTCACGAGGGCTTCAGTCATCCTTTGTCAGATGACAATGTCCTAATGTCCCGTTGTGGGCTTTGCTCCGTCGGACAATGTCTGCAGGACTAACGTTAGTTGGCTTAATCATGCAATCACTGTTTTACCTTCTCAATTATCAACAGTGGATTTGGGTCACTATATTATAATCACACCCAGTTTGTCTGAAGTTAAAATTGTTATTCTTTCTTCGTTGTCTGTAGGATAGCTGTACTAACGTGAGTCCTTCCTGTACTAGTTAAACACACGCCCTCAAAACGATCCAGGGGGCGTGGTTGGATCTAGATCCAACCTTTCATATACCTAAACCTACCCGTCTCCACCCCCTGATCCCTAAACCCACCCATCTCCACCCCTAAACCTACCAATCTCCACCCCCTAGATGTGGATCCAACCACGCCCCCTGGATCTTGTGTTCTGCAGTGAGGGGCTAAAGTGACTGAAGAGTTGTTCAGCGATTCTCTAATCTAATTCATTTTGGCGAATCGGTTCATTATACAGTTCGTTTCAATGAACCGGTTAAAAAAAAACACTGTAGTTTTACTATACTAACTATAGTTTTGCTTTACACACTATAGTACAGACTATCACATATACAGGAGCTGCCTGAATCACGTTTATGTTGCCATATTCACTTGTTATTGGTGTTCAGATTTTTAAAATGTGTCGGTGCTGCTATGCCATTCTTTATGCTATGTGACATGTCACTCAGGATTCTGTGTGTAGCCTAGCCTAGTTAAATATTCAAGATTTAAAATTCAATCGTTTTATGTAAATTAGCACTAAGACCTGTAGAGAAACGCAATTTCGTTTCTCCTTGTACATAAATGGTCGAATGTCGACGAATATTATTTGACTTGAGTGTGGAACAAACGCTTTGCGAATCAATTCGATCGAATCATTTAAAAGAACCTGTTCAAAAGAATGATTCGCGAATCGGACATCAGATAACGTAGAGGCGGATCTTTGAGTTAGAGCAGGGCCTCATAAATCTGCTCTCGCTGGTTTTCCAATGAGGTGTGAGCCAGTGAAGGGACCTTCTCTCCGCTGTCCTGAACTGTGTGTGAAACAATAACTGCATTCACCATGTTATGCCACATAACTCGTCCGGACTCGGTGGTTCTGGAAGTGGAGGTGGACCCAAAAGCAAACGGAGAGGACATTCTCAATAAGGTGAGTGTCGGGAATTTACGTTTCAAGTTTAGGTTTTTAAAGTTATCTAAGCCTTTCTTAATTATCACATGCTCATTAGCATCATATACAAGATAGCAAATGTAATGTATCATCTTGAATGTCATGACAATTACTGTATAGAACACAAATGTTTGGCAATTTTCATCTATATAGTTTAAAAAAGAATGAATTTTATTATTTTAAATAATTCATTTTTATATTAGACTTATTTTAACGAATTATTTTAACTAATTAATTGGCAACATTTGTGATTTTCTACAGCAGATGTAAGAACTTATTGTTTTTTGTATAATTATTTATGCATCAGCAATTTACTTTGAAAGCAGGTGTTCTCATACCATATAACCACTTCAAAAGTCCCTCTTATGTAATATGTCTGGTCTTTCTAAAGGAGGCGGGGTGCTAAAGTCCCAGCATTCTTCAGATGTTAGACTTATTTTAACGAATTATTTAAACTAATTAATTGGCAACATTTGTGATTTTCTACAGCAGATGTAAGAACTTCTTGTTTTTTGTATAATTATTTATGCATCAGCAATTTACTTTGAAAGCAGGTGTTCTCATACCATATAACCACTTCAAAAGTCCCTCTTATGTAATATGTCTGGTCTTTCTAAAGGAGGAGGGGTGCTAAAGTCCCAGCATTCTTCAGATGAAAGCACACATACTTATGCATCCAAAAAATGACCATTTAATGTTTTTGTATTTAATCCACAGATATGTCGGAAAATGGGAATCATAGAGGTAGATTATTTTGGGCTTCAGTTCACCGGTACAAAAGGAGAGATTTTATGGATGAATCTCAGAAAAAGGATTTCTCAACAAGTGGACTGCATGTCTCCTTGCAGACTGAGGCTGCGAGTGAAGTTCTTTGTTGAGCCACATCTAATCCTGCAAGAGCAAACCAGGTGAAACTACCAAAGTGAATATAAGTGGTCATATTTTACATTAGTGCTCATAGTTTGTGCATAATTGTGCACAAAACATAGTTTTTCCATTATTGAAAAAAAAAAACAGGATCTGTCTGTTGCTGCAGAGTCTTTGAGGTTTTACAATTTTTGCTCACTTTGGAGAACTTGAGGCATACGGATAACAGTTCTGTTTTTCTTTTTTTCTCCTGTTCGCAAACAGGAAGCAGCTGCCTATAGTGCTTAAAGTGACAGTATAATTTAAAAATCCATGTGTTCTGTTGTTTTTTGTTCTTACCTTTGATCCACATCTCCATGTATCTATTCATAATGTCTTTCTTTTGCCTCTGTGGCAGTTACCTGTGTTCATGATTGCTCTTGAAACTGGCACTCTTTCAGTGGAGTGCCTCATATAGGCCTGCTGAGGTAAATCATATTCCTCTGGAGGCTTTTTTAAGGGACATCTGTGTATGCATGCTCAAATCTTTATAAATGTTCCCTAAAGTTCAAGAAAAGTAAGCATTTTTGTGGGATGCTCTGGAATACAATGGTAGTACAGTGAGTTCCCAACTAGAGTCTAGTGGAGCTGTTTGGTCACGTCTGATGAGGGCTGTTGGTGGGGGTGGGGAAGTGTCAGTATGTCTGATTCTGAGTTGAAACGCACTGTAATGTGATTCTCCCTGTTGCATAATCTTATACAATAGCGGGACAAAATCCAGCTTACTCTCCGTCAGCCTTTGTTAGTCTTTAAATGCATGATTATGCCAAGAGATTACTTATTGTAATGCAGACTGTGAACTTTATTGTTTTATGTTAAAATGCATATTGGCTAATAGGCTACTTGTCTTTATGTGATGCAATACTAATCATAGTAAATACGTCAGTTGGCAATAGGTTTGATCTGCATTATTTAAAAGTTTATAAATGTATTATACTATTTCTTCCCTGTTCTCACATGTACAAGTGATTTATGTCAAGTTATAGAAATATGTTCCAGAAGTCACAAGTCTGCTTCTGTTACTAAAGTTCACTGGGTTTAGGCTGCGGAGTAAACTTGGCTTCAAGCCAGCTCATTTTTTTAGATTATATCAGTGGGCTGACAGTGCATTAAGGTTTTTGAGAGATACAATTACATAATGATGATTTTTTTTTTTAAACACAAAATTATTCACATTATTATCTGTCTATATTCCATACACTACATCATCCATTTACCATATGAAAACAATTTAGGAAAATAATAAACACTGGTGTGTAAGTATATAGAACTGATTAATGTGCTTCTTGTTCCTTAATGAGTAGACTTCACGTCTTGTTATGAAATATGGATTTATTAAGTGTTTCCATGTATTCCCTGTTGCTTTGCAGACATTTGTTTCTGATGCATGTGAAAGAAGAGCTTTTCAAAGGAAGCTTGCGATTGGACGCAGAGCAGGCGATCGAGCTCTGTGCACTACTGGCTCAGGCGGAGTTTGGAGATTACAACCATAACACAGCCAACTACTGCTACTCCCAGATATACAGTCAAGACCCCAGCCATGATACCATCAACAAGTAAGTACACTGGAAAGTGTATACAGTATTCTCAGTCAGAATAACATCTGTTCTTCCTCCAAATAAAACTAAAGTAATTCTTCCTCTGAATGCTGTATAGAAATAAAGTGATTGAGACAGTTTTGTGGAAGAACTGTGGCGTCTTTTGTGTTTTTATCGTATTTTGTTGAGGCATAAGTCACTGGAGGGTGTTAGTCAGGCTTCAGCAGAATATCAAGCCCTGCAGCTGGTTTCCTCCCTCAACTACTATGGCACTCCGCACGTGACTCTGAGGGACAGGAGCTGCTCATCGGGGTCGGACCAGAGGGCCTGTTTGTCTGCAAAACAGATTTCACCCCTATTGAAAGGTGCATATATATGACAACAAAATAAGAAACACTGTTAAACACCGGGTCATTCAGAGATTTAAAATAAATGTGTCTATAACATCTCACCTTTATTTTTTCTTTCAGAATCATTTACCCAGTCATTCAAATGGCCACTCAGTCTGGAAGGAATGTGTATGTGACCATTACAAAAGACAGTGGGGACAGCGAGGTTCTTCTTTTTAAGTTCATCAGTCCCAGTGCTGCCAATGGACTATATCGTGCTATCACGGAAATCCATGCCTTCTACAGGTGAATATTGTTATGACTCTACCGAACGTACTTTAGTAAAGGGATTTTTTAAAAGAGAAAAAGCATTTGCTTTTAAGCATTTGCTACTGTTCAACCAGGGCTGTTATAGTTTTGAATTTTTAATTGTTTTATTTCTGTTTTATTTTAAATCTGTCTGACTTTAGTTTTTTTTGTTGGTTTTCACTGTCATGGTTAGTTTTTTTAAGTTTATTGAAGTTTTGTTTTATTTAGCATATTTTTATTTTAAAAGTAAAAATAAACAAAACTGTTTTAATTTAATTTTCAATTTTCATTATCTCGATGTAAAGATTAGCAGATTTTCTAGTTTGTGTATATTCACAACACCTGCAATACAGAAACTTTATGGGCTCCATTAGTGATCAATACATTAAAAATATAAACATATAAACCATAGAGCAATTTAAAACTATTTCATACCCATTTTTAATTTCACACAATTTGAACTTAACTCTTCAGGTGTGACACTGTAATGAGCACAGTAAAGATGCAATATAGCCGTGACTTCAAGGGTCATCTGGCTTCCCTCTTCCTCAACGAAAGCATTGACCTTGGTAAAAGGTACATCTTTGACATCCAGCGCACATCCAAAGAAGTATATGACTGTGCGCGTCGAACCCTATTCAAAGCAGGAATGGCTGTGACCGGATGTGGTAGCCCAAGAGACGGTTGCAGTCACTCTCCCCTGAGACAGACAAAAGCTGAAAGGGAGGAGCGGATGTGTGGCGGCTGCAGAGAAACTTGCTTACTGAAGGAGAAGCTCCAAAGGCTACAAGAGGCCCTGACTTGCACTCTGTGCTGCGTACAGGAGATCAATGCTGCGTTCTGTCCTTGTGGACACATGTTCTGCTGCTATAACTGTGCCGGCCAACTTCAGGTGATTGTGGCATAATTACTACAAGATTAGTGCCATTTAGAACTATAAAAAATACATATATGTATATGACTTAGAATTATAAACAATATATACTGTAAGTACCAAGTCCAATTCTATCCATGCAGGCTGTGTTAATCATAATCTAACACAATAAAGTCTAAAAATTAGTCATAATCATAATTTTTTATATATATATATATTTTATATTTTAATTTTATTTTTAATATATACACGCACACATATGTATACAAAAACATATTATGTGTGTATATATTATATATAATATTTATTACTATATATTTATATACTATATTACATATAATATTTTGTTATATTATGGTATTTTCTTGTGAAAAAACGTTCAACTCATTCAACATTGATGACAAATAAAATAAAGTGATTTTTTTCTCATGCTTAGCAATCATCTAAATTGACCAGTTAAGTTAATGATGTAAGAGAACTTACACTCTTAGGTTTACATAACCTCTGGTTACCCTCATAACATATTTCTCGACATGTGCTGTCAACCATTAGCGGCTGAAGATCTTGATAATCAGACATTTCTCATTACGCAGCAGTCCTGTGACCTTTTGAATTTCACCCTCTGACATCACAGAAGTGTTCTATCACTTCAGCGGTGCATGACTGTATAGTTAAAGCTGGCACATCGCCTAACTGCATAATTAACATGAACAATAAAGAAAAAAATTTCGAAGTTTAGATGAGAAGAATATGTTTGTGTGTTAGCATTCATGATATTTTCCCTTCTTTCCTCTCTTATCAGTGTTGTCCAGTGTGCCGGTCAGATGTGTACCGTGTTCAGCATGTCTATTTACCCACCTGTGCCATTCTACTTGGCCTGGCAGAGGCAAAAACGACCACCTTCAGTGTGCCCAGAGGAACTGCCGTCTCAGTGGATTGTGGCGATAAAGAAAATACCTGCCAGATGTAGGATGATAACATTTGCTCACATGGACACCATTGGCCACAGACTATTTAAAAAATATAGAAGAAATATTATGATAAAATATACAGTGGTTCTTAAGTGTGAGCTGATATGCACAGAGTGAGGCCAGCTATCCAGAAGTAGGCCTACCTCAAAAAAACAATTGCTACTGTTAATTATACTGTTAGTTTTCACAGTATGCACATTACATACTAAGTAACGCTTAACTGTAATTAAATTTTTCCTGATAACAGAGAAAAGACCCTAAAATATTCAGTTCCAGATAAGACTAAAGCCCCATTCACACCAAGAACGATAACTATAAAGATAACTATAAAGATAACGATATTAGCGTCCACACCAGCGAACGATATCGTCTGTTTATTCTAAGCGCACATTCATCTGCCGTCGAATCTGTAAATGGTCTACATTTATTTGTGTACACTGACAATAACAACAAACATTGTGCCTTTTAAAATAAACAAAACAACCAGGGTGGGCTTTCTGCCATCTCGGTCTCCGTGAACTTCTTTCTGAAACACGTCACAAAAATTAACCGAAACTCAGAACCAATGAACCAATACTTGACACACAGACGTGAGAAATATGTCTATAAAAAACGTCGAAAACAAATATTCTGTGATTATGTAATCCATATGAAACTAAAGCGAGATAGTCTTTCCCGTCTGAGCTCATTATGTGCAGCCATACCTGCGCGCAAACACCCTCATCACCAAAAAAAAAGATAATCAAATTTAATCTACTTTTCATCGTTTTTGGAAGAAGACCTGCTATGAGGAATAAGCTAGAATTTACCTAATTTATTCTTACTTACATTAGTTAACGTGTTATTTTTATAAAAACTCATTTTACTAGTTGGGCTTTAAACTATCTTGCCAAACTAAACTGTGTGAAATATGAAATATGTAGGGAACTTTTTATCACAGGCTAAATGTCGTACAAAACGAGTATGTAAATTTTTTGCTATCATATAACAAAAATGAGATATAATGCTGTGAATAATGTGAATGTTTACACTGCAGCATGATGAATGTTACAGTCTAGGAATGTTTAGATCAGTGTTTACTGATCTACTATCAGATGTCGATGTTTATAATGTGCTTAAGCAATAATAATTTATTCAGATATTTTGCAGAGTAATTCTATTTGTTAACCAAAGAAGGTTACATTTAAAAAAATGTTTATTACAGTTGTTTTAAAGCTAAAAGGCTAAACTATTCCATGTTTGACTCAAATTAAAATAAGATTTTCATTTCTATTGTCTATGCATCAAGGTTTATAGGGATTTTAAAATGTAATTAACGATTCAAGTAATTAAGTTACTTATTGAGTAATTAAATTACTTTTCAGACAGAGTAATTAGAAAAGTACTTTAAATACAATGTTGATGATGTAATTAGTAATTAATTACTTTTTGAAGTAACTTATCCAACACTGATTAGGACACACAAGTAAATACAAATGTAGTAGATAACACTCCACATCAACTTTATTCTATATCTTAAAGGATTTTTAAAGGTGTATTTTATATTTGTCTCTGTGTGTATACAGTTTTATCTTACAAATATTTTAGAAAATACATTAAATTATATGAAAAGGGTTTCTTTCTAGTGCTACTGCAGTATTCATAAAATATGTCCTCTTTCATATTGACATGCATTTCATCCATATTTTGTTATGAAATAAAGAGCATTTACATACATTTTAATACCTGCCTGGTATTTTTTATTTATTCATTTATTTTTTTTTTTAATCAATTTTAGGATGTTAAATCCCCAGTATTACATCTTTCCATGTGCACTTTTGGTCATACAAACTATAACACTATACACACAAACTCTTTTTCACTTGATCCACCCATATTTAGCTGTATTATATTTTTGTAAATATGCAAATTATATTTAAACGTTTGAATAAGCAAATCTTGATGACTTCCAGTCTTTAAACCTTACTGTATAGTACAGAGTCACATTTTAAAGTTCTGAGATGCACGTTTTGCACATATAACTCTACCAATATACTGTACGTGTAACTACTGATATGCTATATGTGTTACAGTACTGATATGTACCCAGTGTCTGATCTGTCAAAAGTGAATTGATGGCAAAGGTTATACCTAGTATAACGCTATGATAATTCTGAGGAGGCTAAGCAAGTACAGTAAAGTACAGATAACTATAAAGATATAAAAGATAAAGATAACTATAAAAATATAGCTGCAAGCAGCAAAAAGGGGCCAAAGATTATAATTATCAAGGAACTTTGCTGCCGTACCATGGGTGCAGCAGGCGCAATGATATTACGCAGCGCCTGAAAATAGGCTAACTTCCATCAACATAACCAACGTGACCACCTGCTTGCACAGGGAGCGTGCTGGGGACTATTTTCAGGCGCTGCGTAATATCATTGAGCCTGCTGCACCCATGGTATGGCAGCAAAGTTCCTTGATTATTACGCCGGAATAAGAGTATAGTTCCTAGCCATATCGGCAACTTTTCATTTTCCGTCAGTCTTGGTACACGATGTAACTACAGAAGAGTCAAGTTTTAAATAGTAAAAATATAGAAATTCTTTGATAATTTTTGAGCGAGATGCTAACGGTCTAATCAGATTCAATGATCTATGCTAAGCTACAGCTAAAAGTGCTACCGCCAGACCCGGAGATCGGCTGAATGGATTCGAAAACGGTAAAACTCAACTGTTTAACTCTAGGGGAGCTGGAAAATGAGCCTATTTTCAAAAATAGTGGAGTGTTCCTTTAAGTTAAATGTGACAGTGTCAATCTTTTAACATATCACACCACACACTTTATTGTCATCTATGTTTCCATGAAGAACCTTTAGCATCCATGGAAACTCTTCAATGCGCAAAAGGTTCTTTAAATTATAAAATGTTCATGACCCTAATAAAAAAATGATTCTCTTAGGCTGATGATACACGGGGCAACTTTTTGAGCAATGTTGCTGTCAACGGGCAACCAGGTGAGACACAGGGCCCACAACCGATCTAAAGTATCCAGATAGAAATTTGTTACCCATTCACAACGTGAAAGTGCCCAAGCAACATTGCTCAAAAAAAGTTGCCCCGTGTATCATCAGCCTTAAGAGTGGCTCACTGAATATTCTTTAGGGAAACCATATATGGTATTCCAATGGTATCACAGCAAAAAACAAACAACAAAAAAACATCTGACCATTTTATTTCTAAGAGTGCGTGTGGAATATATGAGGAAGTATACAGCATATATGCAGCATATGTGAGGATATATGAGGAATTATACAGCTTGTGTAGTCAGAATGTCAGTGTCTCAGGAGGCTTTTGTAAAGGGGTCAAGCACAACCTTGTCTTTGCCATTGAATAATTCGAAGCATCTGTATGTAGCCGTACAGTCAATTTTAGGGTTATCATCTCAAATAAAATCCCAGTTCATCAAAGGAAATAGGCAACTAAAATTGGCACAGTATTTTATTAGAGTGATTATACAGATACAATAGATTTGTACTATATAGGAATTCACTGAACTGGACATATTTGCCAAAAGCCGAGTCCAATGTTCCTTACCATTTCACAAAAATCAAAACAGCTACAAAAACTTGCAAGCACCACCAAAGAAATTATCACTGACTTCACTGAACAGTCTTGGATGCTCTGTTCACATAAACACGCCACAGTTAGAAAAGTTGAGGTTGACTTCTGTCTTAATTGCTTTTTGTCAGTTTGTAGAAAAGGAGCTTGTCAAAGAATGAGAAAAATATCACAGGTACAACGAATCACACAAATATAGTAATTTACATTGAATATATCAGAAAATGAGAAATTAGTTATGTGCTTTTTTTTCTTTTTTAAAGATAAGTTTCACTCCGGCGATTGAGGTTTAACGGGAGGTAAAACATCTAGAACTTCCTGTACAAAAAACAAACAAAAACCAATGAGATCAGTGACTGTACGTTATAGGTCAATTTCTAGACGTCAAGCTTGGTCTTCCAACCCAAAATGAGGCCTTGTGGTATTGCTAGAGCTAATGCTGGCTATGGACCATTGAGGCATATGCGTACAGCAAATTCTGACTGTCTTTGGATATTTTAATCCAAATTTGCTCATAAATTTGCTCAAATTTGTACATACAACAGAAAGTTGTATTTTCCCATATGAATGCATTTTCAATAGCAAGCACTAGAGCTACATTCACAACATGACTCATCATGCTAGTTAAAGTTAGCCGCCTTTGAACATTGGGTGCATGTACAATGATGGGATGTAGAGGGCGCAATAGTCAGCCAGTGACTTCCCATGAGTCATAGCACTGGAGCTAAAATGATCACCAGCTAATTTTTTTGTAACTGAGCATTTTTGCAAAAAGTAACACAGGAACAGAAACAGTCGGGCCAGTTTCTCAACCTGAGAATGCAGTTTGACTATAAATCGCTATAATGCTTTTATGCCTTCAAGTGGTTGATAGCCTTCTTTTTAAAAAGAAACAAAAAAACGTTTTTTGATGCAGACGATAATAAATCGCTGTTGTTAGGTTAAAACAGAATAGCACACACTGGATAAAAGAACGTTCGTTGCCACCAGTGTTGAAACCTGACTGTCTTCAATGAAGTTATCCACACAGTGCACAAACACACTGAGGTTTACATGTACATAGCTACACAGGAAAAAAGAGAGAGAGAAAAGAGAGAGAACAATGATAAATATGAAACAAACAACAATCCAGAAACACTTACACTTTTGTAATGGTTTTTAGTCTATTGTCATAGCACTGAATTTTCTACTGCCTTACCAATATCACCATTACAATAGACTGTATTAAACATATTGTAGCTGTGTGGCTACTAATCAACAATCCCTTTCAGTTCTCTTTCATTGTCCCCTCTCTTTAAAAGTGCATAAAATCCAAATCCAAATTGGACTGAATGTGCAATCAAGCATTACTTCTACAATATGAGGTCTATTGAGATTCCATCTGAAGCCGAGTCCAATGTTCCTTACCATTTCACAAAAATCAAAACAGCTACAAAAACTTGCAAGCACCACCAAAGAAATTATCACTGACTTCACTGAACAGTCTTGGATGCTCTGTTCACATAAACACGCCACAGTTAGAAAAGTTGAGGTTGACTTCTGTCTTAATTGCTTTTTGTCAGTTTGTAGAAAAGGAGCTTGTCAAAGAATGAGAAAAATATCACAGGTACAACGAATCACACAAATATAGTAATTTACATTGAATATATCAGAAAATGAGAAATTAGTTATGTGCTTTTTTTTCTTTTTTAAAGATAAGTTTCACTCCGGCGATTGAGGTTTAACGGGAGGTAAAACATCTAGAACTTCCTGTACAAAAAACAAACAAAAACCAATGAGATCAGTGACTGTACGTTATAGGTCAATTTCTAGACGTCAAGCTTGGTCTTCCAACCCAAAATGAGGCCTTGTGGTATTGCTAGAGCTAATGCTGGCTATGGACCATTGAGGCATATGCATACATCAAATTCTGACCGTCTTTGGATATATATAATATTAAAAAAAGCCATATTGTTGATGCCCAACCTTGTACATACTACAGAAAATTGTATTTTCCCATATGAATACATTTTCAATAACAAGCACGTGAGTTACATTCGCAACATGTCATCATGCTAGTTAAAGGTTAGCCTTCTTTGTACATTGGGTGCATGTACAGTGATGGGCTGTAGAGGGCGCAATAGTCAGCCAGTGACTTCCCATGAGTCATAGCACTGGAGCTAAAACGAACACCAGCTCAGTTTTTGTAACTTTGAGCGTTTTTGCAAAAAAAAGTAATACAGGAACAGAAACAGTCAGGCCAGTTTCTCAACCTGAGAATGCAGTAGAACTATAAATCACTATAATGCTTTTATGCCTTCAAGTGGTTGATAGCCTTCTTTTTAAAAAGAAACAAAAAAACGTTTTTTGATGCAGACGATAATAAATCGCTGTTGTTAGGTTAAAACAGAATAGCACACACTGGATAAAAGAACGTTCGTTGCCACCAGTGTTGAAACCTGACTGTCTTCAATGAAGTTATCCACACAGTGCACAAACACACTGAGGTTTACATGAACATAGCTACACAGGAAAATAAAGAGAGAGAGAAAAGAGAGAGAACAATGATAAATATGAAACAAACAACAATCCAGAAACACTTACACTTTTGTAATGGTTTTTAGTCTATTGTCATAGCACTGAATTTTCTACTGCCTTACCAATATCACCATTACAATAGACTGTATTAAACATATTGTAGCTGTGTGGCTACTAATCAACAATCCCTTTCAGTTCTCTTTCATTGTCCCCTCTCTTTAAAAGTGCATAAAATCCAAATCCAAATTGGACTGAATGTGCAATCAAGCATTACTTCTACAATATGAGGTCTATTGAGATTCCATCTGAATATAACCCTAGACACAACAATACCTTTTTCAAGTCAGTCAACAAACTGACTTAAGTGTAAAACTCTCACTCATGACCGCACATACAAAAATGTATAGTTTCTAGGTGACCTACAGAGCTGACAATATGACGTGTTAACTATAAGACTCCATACATACACTCGGCTTTACTCTTTAAAACGTCTACTTGTGCAAATAGCAAAATTCTTAAATGTATTCAAAGATTTTTTTCTGAATTTATAACAGCACTCATATGTATTAAACAGTCAGTTGAGTTAGATAAGAATTATTTTGTGACTGTTTCACACAAAATACATCTGAAGATAGTTCCATAAGGCTTTTGTTTATGGAATAGACCAATTATATTTTTCATTAAAAAAAAAACGTTTATGGATTATTACCTTATCTGTAATTTTTCATTGCAGTGTACTAAATTAATTCCTTTAAATTTGTTTAACATGACCAGCACAGCAAAGATAAAGATAAAATAGATCATGTGGATATTAAAATCTAAAAATAGTGACATTCATTTTGTTTTTGTTTTTTCTATGCAGAGAAGTTAAAAGTCTGACCATGACATGTTTAGGCCATTAACAGCATACTGCTAAGTGTGGAGAAATCAACATTTTAAAAAAGACCCACAGTGGATGACATACTTTAGTCTGAGCAGTAGCTATATATTATTTTGATGCAAACAAAAATTAGGCTGTGAGAGACTGAAGTATAGTCCATTCAGAAAGTCTTAGGTCAATGTTAGCAATCCATTTTTGGCCGCTGGAAATTTAGATTTTCGGTGACCGAGAAGATTGTACACAGCATATTGTCCACCTTTGACCCACTGATTCTTACTATTTAAATGATCATATCTGGATAAATTTGATTAACTTTATTAGATGCTAAATTTCCTATATAAACAAGTTTCGATACAAAAAGGCCAATTCTGTCTGAGAAACCTGTGAAACGTGGCTTGTTTTGAACAACGAGGATGCTGCGTAGATTTAGTTGTATGGTAATTAAATTGTGTCTTTAATGAAGAATTTATTATTGCAGCTGGACTGATTAAGACCCACAATACTTAAAATAGTGTAAAGAAGACATCATTATTGAAAAATACTAAATGCGAAGTGCTTTGCATGTAAAATGGGTAGTAATGCACAAAATGACTAACAGCACTCAAAATGGTCTGTTGCTGTAGTAACAAAACAGAGGTGGGAATGTTTCCATCCATTCATTCAACTTCCCCTAACCTTTCTTTAAAGTGCTAATTCTGACTTGAATGGAGACTTCTCTACATAGCCACTCTGACAATGTGAAGATTCCTCCAACGCTTACTCACTCAAAACTGAGATCACAGATCCGATCAGGCAATCTGAGTGGGTTAACTGGTAAATGCACACATGAGGTATGTGAAAGCTCAGTATTGCATATCTACAAGACTATCAGCAATTGAATTAACAAATAATGATAAATCATTTAAAATTCATTGTTGTATCTTGATGTCAGATTCAAAGTAGTCACTCGAGCAAAGCCTGTCACTTTCATATGACATTATGTAAGCAAGGGATTATTGGGGGCAGTAACAAGTGGAAGGTTGCTTCTGTTAAGAAAATCATGCTCACACAATTTACGGAAATCACTCGTAATCATAGTCACACAAATGACAAAATGTCTTACTGTTTCCATCAATCCATGTAACAGTCCTTATCCAGTAAAAGCCCTGATTATGAATGAATTCAGTACACAGTAGACTAACAGACACTGAATGCTCAGCAAGCTGAGAAAAAAGT
This sequence comes from Sinocyclocheilus rhinocerous, assembly GCF_001515625.1. Lineage (NCBI taxonomy): Eukaryota > Metazoa > Chordata > Actinopteri > Cypriniformes > Cyprinidae > Sinocyclocheilus > Sinocyclocheilus rhinocerous. The sequence continues at coordinate 2,346,912 of NW_015659312.1, forward strand.
GGTCAGACCTTGCAACATACAACCCAAAACTGTCATGTCCAGCTGATTTAAAAGAAAGTCTAAGGATTAATATTACATGACTCAAATGATCACAGACATTTTTGTGTAAAATTATCTAATATTACAGTAACCATGAATTTGATAGGAAAGCAACAAAGTACCAAAAAGAAATCTGCTCTTCCTTGTCCCTCTTAGAGTACATGGCAGTGATGGGGAAAGTATTCTGAGTCTTTGTTATTGAAGCAAAAGCATTTTCTTGGACACCAAGCAAAAATAAACTTTATTTAGTTAATCATCATTATGTGATTTCTCAAATTAAGTAAGGCTAATTAATGTATATCTTGGTTAGAAACTGACTCCCCACCACTGCTCTATGGAGTTCTGAACAACCTCAGCATCCTGTGCTGGAGCGGCCCTCAATGCTGACCTTCAGGTGATGTGGGAGGAAGGAAAATTTGGGTAAAATCTGAGGGTCCTCTTGCGACCTCCACATTTCTCCCCTCTCTGGTGCAGACCATCTCCTCTTGCGGCTAGCTACTCTCTCAGCACTAAATGTGTATGTTTTCTCTACCTGGTTCTGGAGGTTCACCTGTGTCTGAGGATTTATGCCCCCATCCTCCAAGAGGGTCAACACATTTCTTGGGTTGGAAGTCTCAACCAGTGTTCTTGCACTATTTTTCACTCCTGATGTCATTTTGTGTCCTTTCTTAAGATCCTCCATTTGGGTTGGTCTTTCCTCACTTGGCCCATTGTTTTTGGCTGGTTTCAAAGTATTGTTTTGTTTCATCACAGAGTCTGAAAAATTATCTTTCTTTTGAATGCTATAATTTAGGCTTTTAAGGGTGAGAGAAATACAAACATCACCCACAGAGAGTTTAGCACAGGATAGTGCTAGCAACTGGGTGGTGCGGTCAGGACAGCAGGATGACCAACCTTGACCAAACACAAAGAAAGGGTATTCCACCAGAACCTCGACACAGACCTAAAACAGAACAAAACAAAAATAATGTTTGAGTTCAAATGGTTCATTCAGCTCTACTGAAGACTACTGCTAATATGATAAGTGAGCTTGGTTTAAAAAGAAACTGACTCACCTGGGCTTTGTTCTCTCCCACTGAGAACTGTATGATGACAGCATTGGGTGTGCAGCTGCACTCTATGCGCTCTACAGTGCTGGAGTCAATCTTCAGTTCTCCACTCACCTCCGCACTTTGCACAAAGTCCTCTGTCCGCAGATCCTCCACACGCTTTAGTTCGCCGTCTGCCAACTGAATGATAGAGCCCTTCATGAAGAATGGTGGTAGGCCCGCTGATGGTGATGATGGTGAGCTGTGAGGGCTTGTGGATGTTGGAGGTGTTACAGGAACTGGAGACCCCACTACACCGGCTGAAAGAACAGGCAGCTGTATTTGGGTTGGACTTGGCACAACACAGGAGGCATGACCTCCGTCAGAGACTGTGATGTCTTTACCATTGGGTAGGACTGAAGCTGCAGCTGCAGGTGGGGATGTATTAATAAAGGTCTGAGGCAGAGCTGTTGATGCATTGGCTACAGTGGGGATTACAGAACAGCGGGTGACCTCTGGTTCAGCAGTAGTTGGATTGATGTTAGTGGCACTCACCGGAACGAGCAAGGAGGGGTTGCCTGAGATCACCACGTGCTGTGGCACGTTGCTCTGATAACCAGTTACTGCTTGCTGGGGTCCACCAGAAGCACTGGTGATGTAGCCAATAATTGGGAGCTGTGTTGCAGAGTAAAGGCTGGTGGAGAGCTCTTGTTGAGGAGTGTTGTGAGGAGCCTGCAGGAGTGTGTGCGGGGAGATTGTGGAGGCAGGAGAAACTTGGCTGTCTGAGGAAGTAAGGGCAGACACTCTGGACATTGGTTTGCCCATGCAGATCCCTCCTCTCTCAGTAAGGTGCAAAGATGAGTGGTCCTTACCCAAGATACTTTGGAGCTCTGAGTTGTTGTTTGCTGCAAGGTGGCTACTGGATATCAACATCAGCGATGTCTGCAGTCCTGTTCTGTCATGAGTGCTGTAGTCTGCTGGGAACAGAACCTGAGCTTGGGTCTGGAGGCCCAGGTCGTGGTTTTGCTTGTGGCTCTGGTCGCCTTCTGACTGGCTAGAAATTACTCACAGAGAGTTTAGCACAGGATAGTGCTAGCAACTGGGTGGTGCGGTCAGGACAGCAGGATGACCAACCTTGACCAAACACAAAGAAAGGGTATTCCACCAGAACCTCGACACAGACCTAAAACAGAGAAAACCAAGAATAATATTTGAGTTCCAATGGTTCATTAAGCTCTACCGAAGATTACTGCTAATATGATAAGTGAGCTTGGTTTGAAAAGAAACTGACTCACCTGGGCTTTGTTCTCTCCCACTGAGAACTGTATGAATGATGACAGGGGTGTGCAGCTGCACTCTATGCGCTCTACAGTGCTGGAGTCAATCTTCAGTTCTCCACTCACCTCCGCACTTTGCACAAAGTCCTCTGTCCGCAGATCCTCCACACGCTTTAGTTCGCCGTCTGCCAACTGAATGATAGAGCCCTTCATGAAGAATGGTGGTAGGCCCGCTGATGGTGATGATGGTGAGCTGTGAGGGCTTGTGGATGTTGGAGGTGTTACAGGAACTGGAGATCCCACCACACTGGCTGAAAGAACTGGCAGCTGTATTTGGGTTGGACTTGGCACAACACAGGAGGCATGACCTCCGTCAGAGACTGTGATGTCTTTACCATTGGGTAGGACTGAAGCTGCAGCTGCAGGTGGGGATGTATTAATAAAGGTCTGAGGCAGAGCTGTTGATGCATTGGCTACAGTGGGGATTACCGAACAGCGGGTGACCTCTGGTTCTAGTCACACAAATGACAAAATGTCTTACTGTTTCCATCAATCCATGTAACAGTCCTTATCCAGTAAAAGCCCTGATTATGAATGAATTCAGTACACAGTAGACTAACAGACACTGAATGCTCAGCAAGCTGAGAAAAAAGTGGTCAGACCTTGCAACATACAACCCAAAACTGTCATGTCCAGCTGATTTAAAAGAAAGTCTAAGGATTAATATTACATGACTCAAATGATCACAGACATTTTTGTGTAAAATTATCTAATATTACAGTAACCATGAATTTGATAGGAAAGCAACAAAGTACCAAAAAGAAATCTGCTCTTCCTTGTCCCTCTTAGAGTACATGGCAGTGATGGGGAAAGTATTCTGAGTCTTTGTTATTGAAGCAAAAGCATTTTCTTGGACACCAAGCAAAAATAAATTTTATTCAGTTAATCAACATTATGTGATTTCTCAAATTAAGTAAGGCTAATTAATGTATATCTTGGTTAGAAACTGACTCCCCACCACTGCTCTATGGAGTTCTGAACAACCTCAGCATCCTGTGCTGGAGCGGCCCTCAATGCTGACCTTCAGGTGATGTGGGAGGAAGGAAAATTTGGGTAAAATCTGAGGGTCCTCTTGTGACCTCCACATTTCTCCCCTCTCTGGAGCAGACCATCTCCTCTTGCGGCTAACTGCTCTCTCGACACTAAATGTGCATGTCTTTTCTGCCTGGGTCTGGAGGTTCACCTGTGTCTGAGAAATTATTCCCCCATTCTCCAAGAGGGTCAACACATTTCTTGGGTTAGAAGTCTCAACCAGTGTTCCTGCAGTATTTTCCACTCCTGATGTCATTTTGTGTCCTTTCTTAAGATCCTCCATTTGGGTTGGTCTTTCCTCACTTGGCCCATTGTTTTTGGCTGGTTTCAAAGTATTGTTTTGTTTCATCACAGAGTCTGAAAAATTATCTTTCTTTTGAATGCTATAATTTAGGCTTTTAAGGGTGAGAGAAATACAAACATCACCCACAGAGAGTTTAGCACAGGATAGTGCTAGCAACTGGGTGGTGCGGTCAGGACAGCAGGATGACCAACCTTGACCAAACACAAAGAAAGGGTATTCCACCAGAACCTCGACACAGACCTAAAACAGAGAAAACCAAGAATAATATTTGAGTTCCAATGGTTCATTAAGCTCTACCGAAGATTACTGCTAATATGATAAGTGAGCTTGGTTTGAAAAGAAACTGACTCACCTGGGCTTTGTTCTCTCCCACTGAGAACTGTATGATGACAGCATTGGGTGTGCAGCTGCACTCTATGCGCTCTACAGTGCTGGAGTCAATCTTCAGTTCTCCACTCACCTCCGCACTTTGCACAAAGTCCTCTGTCCGCAGATCCTCCACACGCTTTAGTTCGCCGTCTGCCAACTGAATGATAGAGCCCTTCATGAAGAATGGTGGTAGGCCCGCTGATGGTGATGATGGTGAGCTGTGAGGGCTTGTGGATGTTGGAGGTGTTACAGGAACTGGAGATCCCACCACACTGGCTGAAAGAACTGGCAGCTGTATTTGGGTTGGACTTGGCATGACACAGGAGGCATGACCTCCATCAGAAACTGTGATGTCTTTACCATTGGGTAGGACTGAAGCTGCAGCTGCAGGTGGGGATGTATTAATAAAGGTCTGAGGCAGAGCTGTTGATGCATTGGCTACAGTGGGGATTACAGAACAGCGGGTGACCTCTGGTTCAGCAGTAGTTGGATTGATGTTAGTGGCACTCACCGGAACGAGCAAGGAGGGGTTGCCTGAGATCACCACGTGCTGTGGCACGTTGCTCTGATAACCAGTTACTGCTTGCTGGGGTCCACCAGAAGCACTGGTGATGTAGCCAATAATTGGGAGCTGTGTTGCAGAGTAAAGGCTGGTGGAGAGCTCTTGTTGAGGAGTGTTGTAAGGAGCCTGCAGGAGTGTGTGCGGGGAGATTGTGGAGGCAGGAGAAACTTGGCTGTCTGAGGAAGTAAGGGCAGACACTCTGGACATTGGTTTGCCCATGCAGATCCCTCCTCTCTCAGTAAGGTGCAAAGATGAGTGGTCCTTACCCAAGATACTTTGGAGCTCTGAGTTGTTGTTTGCTGCAAGGTGGCTACTGGATATCAACATCAGCGATGTCTGCAGTCCTGTTCTGTCATGAGTGCTGTAGTCTGCTGGGAACAGAACCTGAGCTTGGGTCTGGAGGCCCAGGTCGTGGTTTTGCTTGTGGCTCTGGTCGCCTTCTGACTGGCTAGAAATTACTCTGGCAGCACTGTGCTTGACCACTGCAATCTCTCCTAGTGTACCATTCTGCAGCTCTCTGTGATGGGAGTCCGGTTGCTTTGCAATGAAGCCATCTGTGTAGTGTAGAACCACTTGAGAGGGGGTAAGGGCCAGGGCATGAGGAGCAAGGACTGAATGTGGATGGATTTGAATGGGCAGTTGGGCAGAAGAGGAGGAAACGGTCAAACCCAAAGGCGCACTCTCTACCTGGATGCATTGACTGTGGGAAACATTTGGTATAGAAGAAATCACATGATGATTCTGTGAATCAATGCTGGATGCTTGGGAGATTACAGCTGTTGTGGCCAAGACCTCTTGTGGTGTCCTCCGTGGCTGTGTTGGACTAGTCGTGGACGGCACAATCTGTGAAGAGATATAACTTGTATAGGGCCCTATGAGCTGGAGATTGGGGGGAAGTTGTGTGTATTGGACGGAGCCTATAGTTTGAGGAAGGCTTGTGGCGAGAACCGCAGGATTGGATGTTAGCACGGTAGGCCCAGAAAAAACTCCCCTGTATGTGGAGCTATTGGAAGAGAATGAAAAGCCAGCAGATGTAGTAGTTGGAGGATATTCTGTCACCACAGTGAGAGCCTTATTTGATGGTGGGGGGCTGTCAGGCTCAGCACTGTTGCTCTGTGATGGGCCTGCATTGTTGGGGATGTGGGCCATGCTAGCCATTGTAGCAACGCTGGCAAGCCAAGCCAAATTCTCTCCACTCTGGCTGTCACTAACAGCAGCTGACACCAGCACCTGCTTCTCTTCCAGAGCTAAAATCTCCCGCTTTTTTGGCGGAAGGCACTCATTACAACGCTCCTGGTTAGACTTCATGGTCTTGGAGCTTTTCCCGAATTTTAACCCACTTGTCTTGATCAGGATATTTTAAAGTGCAAAGTAGAACTCAGTTGTTAAGATATTCATTGTTATATTACTTTGCTCCACTTTTACTATAGTCTTGCCCATTGTCAGGACTCTTGTCATGAAAGGATCCATGTGCTTCATGTGGAATCATTTCTCACTGATGGCTATTGGTCCGTACCTTCATCAGACAGACAGAAAACAAAAACAAACATTGAGAAAGTGCATCCTTTTTGCACTGCCTTTGATTCTATGAAACTAGCTCAAACCTATCTGCCTAAAAGTAGCATATTATGTGATTTTTTATCTTACAGTAACATCCTTTCAGTTATGAGGGCCAAGTAAAGAAATAATTTGTGACCATGGACCACAAAACCAGTCTTAAGTCGCTTGGGTATATTTTTAGCAATAGCCAAAAAAACATTGTATGGGTCAAAATTATAAATTTTTCTTTTATGCAAAAAATTATTAGGATATTAAGTAAAGATCATGTTCCATTAAGATATTTTGTAAATTTCCTACCGTAAATATATCAAAACTTAATTTTTGATTAGCAATATGCATTGCGAAGAACTTCATTTGGAAAAATTTAAAGGCGATTTTCTCAATATTTTGATTTTTTTCTTTCTGTTGATGTATACATCTCAATTACCCTAAAAAAAATTACCCTTATGACTGGTTTGTGGTCCAGGGTCACATTTGAAATGGAATATAATTGATTTTGTTTAGCAACTGGAAATTAATATTTACTATGCTAAAGGAAGGGGACAATTACCTCATGCTATTGCTAACCAAATCAAACCTTCACCTTTTCTACTGAACACTTTGACTTCCTTTTCCTTTCCAAGTATTAGCGTAAACCACAGTTTAGTGAAAAAACCTATGTTCAGTGAGTGAGACCATGTATAAATGTTAATGCATTTATGAATGATGTTCACGGTTTTATTCAAGTGATAAGTGATGGATCTCTAAGGGGCTACAATGAACACGACTCCATAATCAAATGTAAATCTAAATCGGCTTCATGCTTTAAAGGGGTCATATGATGCGATTTCAAGTTTTCCTTTCTCTTTGGAGTGTTACAAGCTGTTCGTGAATAGATAAGACCCCTAAAGTTGCAAAGACTAAAGTCTCAAACCCAAAGAGATATTCTTTATAAAAGTTAAGACTGGTCCACGCCCTCCTAAAACGCCTCATTTAAACACACCCCCACATGTCTACGTCACTGTGTGGGAAGATTTGCATAACACCGCCCAAATGTATACACAAAGAAAGAAGGCGTAACTTTGATTTTCGCTCTAGTATTGTTGCCGCCGCCATGTCGTGGAGGTGCTGTGTGTTTCGTTGTGAAAGCGAAACTACTTTGTTTGGAGGACTAATAATGTTTGCATATTCATACAGTCCATCTACATACATCAATGAGGATAAAGAGAGCACAGGATGAAAACTTAATATGCAGAAAGAGTGTGTGGACAGGAAAAAGATGAAGAGAAAGAGAGAACACTGGCTCTCCTGACCCACATTGAGCTCTGCCTGCAAGCGAACATAGTTATTGAGTTAGAGTGTAACAGTGGAGAAGAAAGAAAGAGAGAGAGCAAGAGAGAGTGAGGGAGGGGGAATAGAAGGGAGAGTTCCCTTCACCACAGTAGATCTGCACCAATCACTGCCCTACTTTCCCCTGCTACAGCTTACACCATACACAGCCATTAAATGCTTCAGTCTATTGTACACAAGAGCACAATACACACACGTACACATCAGCATATCCATTGGACTGATACGCGCTTATGCATATGTGATTTGGTGCAGAGTGCTCATGTATCAAAGAACAATAGAACTGTAGTGATCACATAGATCAGAGTCTTACACAGCTTTCAACGCACATAGCATAATAAAAGTATATTAAAACATTACATATAGATATAACTGCATTCCCATGTATCATTTCATGCATTTACAGGGGTCCATAACAAACATTTTTGTGATACATTATCAGATTCTAAAACTGGGTGAAAAACAAAATTTCACAATACAGGTAGACCAAATGGTTTACCATTAACCTAAAAACCAGAGGCTATGAAAATGCTTTAATGAGAGACTGAATCAGTGGAAATTAAGCTTAATCCTCCACTGAGGGTTTATAAGACTTCTGAATATAATATTTGCATGGGTTTTGTGTTTCTAAGATGTACTTCTGCCTTTGAAATACTTGAATGCAGAAGCTTGCTGATTCCTTATGGTAAAAAAATGTGTAACAGCTTAGAGGAGAACTTGGGAGGGAATGTTTGTGAGAAAGTTTCAAGAATGCCTAAATTTCACACATTATTTGTGTGTCTGTATGTGCATATTCGCTATTTCTCACTATTTGCCTGTCTATTTCCAGGGGGTTTCAATAAGCACTACTGAAATACACCAACAATTTAAAATAGCTAACTCAACCTACGCCTGCAAGACAATACATCCACATAAGACATAAAAGTGATGCTTCATGACTGTTCTCTTACTTCTTGTGACTGATTCAGTGCCACAAAGCTGTAGTTCATGTCAACAACAGATGGATTTTCTATCGAAATAACCTCAATAAGTCTTTCCATCGACTACTATTGTTGTTAAATTAAGCTTAACCCTATATTTAACCTTCAGAAACCATTCTTTTACAGCTTCAAGACATTGTTTAATTTTTTTAATAAATAATTGTAGGTGATTTCCGTTGTAGACACACACACACACACACACGTTCGCACACACGCTCACAGTGTGGTTGAGCCAAAGAGCCAGAAAGATTAACAACTTGCAGTATCCTTCTAGTTCTTTAACAGTAGATCTCATGCTCTGCAGGCCCTCCGCAGTTCAAATGTCATCAATGCATCATATTCATACCTATAAACCCACACAAAGACATTAACACACTACTAAAAGCAATACTAATGTAACATGTCTGAGTAACTGGCACAAAAACAAAGACTTCTGAATGAAAATACTCTCATTTCCTAATTTATCTGCAACACAAACAAAAATAACGTCACATAATTATTGCTATGTACTGTATGTAACACAAAGTTAATTCTGTGAACAGTGTGTTAATGCAAAATCCCCAGGAACGTATTACTAGCAGGGTGCTGTGACACCTTTTTCAATGATGTCATCTCAGAGATTACTGGACCATTGCCAATGATTGTGCATACAAATATAACTGCTCTGAAATTAAATGCTCATATTAACGTCTTTCCTCACAAAACACACCTATATACTCAAAGGATTTTCACTAATTTCCATTTAGCGCCTATAAGCAGCTCCTCTCTGCACTTAACGACCTTTTATATGGGTGCCTGTCCCTTTAAAAGGCAGTCTAGAGAGTCCTAAGCTAGACATGAATCCAAACAGAGCTGTTGCTGCCTTTACAATGACTAAAGCCTGTTTCTCTGCTCTCTCTCTCTCCCCTATAAGCAAAAGAGCACAGCATAAAGAATGACACTGAAACATTTGCACAGAATTGCAACTATTCCTGCAAAGCCTATTGGTTATTATTAATTATAATAATAAATGGATTTCTCAAATACATGCACATATTTCCTTCCCTTCATGGAATACGAGAATAATATAGTATGTGCAATAAGCATGTATGAATCAAAACCAAGCAAACATTTCATCTAAGGGTGATGTCTTACCTTTCTTTATAGGGGTGCATTTAATAACTCACTCTCTCTCTCTGCATTACGAGTATAACTCACTCTACCCACTAGCAAGCTGTCCTTTGTCCAGGTTTAGCTCTGCTATCAGGTCACACGCGCAATCCTCTGATTTATGTTTTCTTCCATGTCCAATGTTCCCCCCGCCTTCACTTTCCTCCACTTCCTTCGACAATTGCTCAGAGGGCTGAGGGTAAAAGGAAGTCCCCTCGTCTGCGTTGTTTTACTAGCCCTACTGTGTGAGAGCTACAGCGTATGTTATGCAAGGCAAACAGACTGCCAGCTCTCTCTCTCTTCTGCTCTTCACACATACACACACAGAGCTCTAGAGAACACAGCTCCTCCTCCCCCAGTCAGCCTCAGCAGCCTCATCAGGTATTCATTCAAAAAAAACACTCTATTTGGCAGGGCGCCCAGACTATGCACACACAGATTGAGAGAGAGGGAAAGAGAGGGAGGAGGAAAAATTGTGAGCGAGGAACCGAGCACACTAGAAGAAACACATAGCCTCACATAGACCACTGTACATTCGCGAGAAACACAAGCACCATGCAATTCATAATAAAGTCTTTGTGATGGGTTCTATGCATTTTCTCACTTTCTTTCTTCAACTAATTAGTTTCTCTCTGTGGAAAACAAATTTAGTGCCTCACCACCATTATGTGTGATGAGAGTAAGCATATTTGCATGGAGCTGTATAAGCCTGCCCTGGAATAAATCCAGATTTTTTCCTTAACGATTGTGTGTGATTACCGTTTGGTTATTTCTTTGGAAACCAATTACTGACGATTGAGAATTTAAAAAAAAAAAAAAAATTTTTATTCACAACTTTTTCGACTTGACCAACAAAATATTCAAAGGTTCCCCAATATATATTTCCTCTGGTATTTCTACTGTAATTATGACAAACATGCAATGCAAATACAGTCACTCGCTCCATCACACACGCTTGCATACAAAAGTGTTATCTTTGCTCACAACCTTGAGAAGATCTGAAAACACCCTATGTTTTTTTTAACATAAAAAAAGCTATCAGCAATATATAACCTCTAATATTAGCCTGGCGTCCTTTACTCTCTCTGAGCAGATCCCAGCACTGCACTGTAGGGATGGGCGTATCGATCCTAAGTATCGATATATCGATACTGACGCGAGTATCGAAAGTATCGATACTCAAACTAAAAATATCGATACTAAGGTGTGTTTTATTTACCAGTGATTTTGTTTATTTAAAATAATAATAATAATGCGTACAAATGCATTGAATTGGACGAATAACCTTTGTTCGCAAGTAATTGTAGGATAGAACTATTTTCCTGCTCATCTGAACACACGCAAATGTTGCAAGACAGAACCAATAAATCACAGAGAGCATTCACTCACTGCTGATAGTGCATTCAAACAGGGCTGCGTTTCCCAAAAGTATCATAACAAAGCATTCAAGCTTTTGGGAATGGCAACAATGCTTATCAGAG
>NW_015659312.1:2358172-2376358 GCF_001515625.1 Sinocyclocheilus rhinocerous
ATTTGGATATTTTCATGTCTGGGAAAAATTTGGGATTAAACGGGCTAAAATGCGTTTTCAACATAAAGTTAAGTGGTTTTCATTACCCATTTTACTCTTAGTAATTTAATAATTTAATAAATTTCATCATTTAAAAGTTTAGTTCAGAAGTATCGTATCGGTATCGATATCGACGATACTGCCTTGAAAAATATCGGTATCGTATCGAAAACAAAATAAGTGGTATCGCCCATCCCTACTGCACTGGGTGTGTTTGCCAAGTCACAGACAGATACAAAGCCACCATATAGCATATGAAAGCAAAAAGGTCGTCTTTGGAAAACTCACTAACCATAGACTTCTCATGGCCAATCATTCACCCACACATGGACGTGTCTCAGAGTGTCGTCTTCTTGTTTTTGACATAATGAGGAATCCAATCTTTTTGGTGTCTCTAACATAAAGGCTTAGAATCTTAAACAAACTAATAAATAATATAAAAGTTTAAAACAGATGCATGTAAAATTTAATTGCCATAGTAACATAGGTCATTTGTACCGTAAAATATATATTTTAAATAAATTACTATACTTTTATTCAGCAAGGACACGTTAAATTGATCAAAAAGGAAGACAGTAAAGACATTTATAAAGTTACAAAAAAATTATAATTTTAAATAAATGCTGTTCTTTTGAACATTAATCAAAAAATTATTTAAAATAACATCAGTTTCCACAAAACATATTGATAATAATAGTAAATGATTCTTCAGCACCAAATCACCATATAAAAATGATTTAACAAACTCCAAGATTTTGAAAAAAAATCTGTAATTAAAATGGTATATTATTTAATATTAATTTATATAGTTACACAAATAATGACTTTCATGCTAAATAGAGAGAATTCTACCCATTATTATTATCTCTGTCAGAGGCAGCGAGTGTCAGGCAGCTTTGGCAGAGACTGTTAGTCAGACTCAGAGAATGCCTGTACTGTTTTCACTCTGGATGGGTCAGTGTCTAAACCAGGGGTCACCAGACTCGGTCCTGGACGGCCGGTGTCCTGCAGAGTTCAGCTCCATCCCTAATCAAACACACCTGAACCTGCTAATCAGGGTCTTACTGGGTATACCTGAAACTTCCAGGCAGGTGTGTTGTGTGTTCCAGGCAGGTTAAATTCTGCAGGACACCGGCCCTCCAGGACCAAGTTTGGTGACCCCTGGTCTAAACCCTAAAGCCCTGCAGAGAGACAGTCTTTGAGCTATGAGGTGCTCTATCTTGGTTGCCAGTCTTAGCTTCTGCTTTCTTCTTTTTCTAGTTTAGCTCTCACTCGAATAACTCTGATTAGACAAACCTAAATAAAGAAAAGTTAGGTGCGTTCAAAGAGATATACATTCAACTCAACTCAAAGTCACTAGTGTAAAACCATCAGGAGTTTCTCTGCAATTATCTATTTATGACAGGAATGCACTCACAATTGTCCATGATCAGGTCCACTTTCTTCTCACAGACTTCCAATCACTTTTGCAAACCCCTGGAAGAAAAATGTAATCACAAAATTTCATAATCACTGTTTTGTTGGCTAGAAGTACTGACACCTGTTCACTCCTCACACTGAACTTTGCTGAAACGACTTAGCGATAGTGAGGCATGTCCTAACATGTACAAGGGGGAACACAAGACCAGAACTCATGCTGATTTATGGACTTTGCAGTGGACACAAGCATATAACATAAGATATGTAGAGAACCAACTTAACAGAATTTAGGGCTGTAATATTTAGAAAACGTTAATTATGCTAAGATTATGGCATTCACGTATAACAAGGAAAGAGATCCAGGAAGCACTCATGTTTGGAAGCATTTGTGAGATAGATTTAAGAAATTTTAAATGATTTTATAGACTTCTAGTTTGAAGCCTGTTAAGTTAGTTATGAGATGTGTTTAATGTCTCATGTGCAGCAGAAACAATATAAAAGTGAAGATGATATTTATAAAATACGAATTGCAAATGCACAATTGTCAGCAAACAGAAGGACACAGGACAGGAACTGACACAGATGAGGTGTTTATTGACATGAGTAAATGAGACAAACTGATGGACAAAGCAGACTTAGCTGAGATATGGGTGAGTATTGGCAAGCAGATAAGAGTCCACAATGGTGATAGCTCAACAGGATGATGATGCTGATGATGATGATGATGATGATGATGAAGACGAAGACAGCCGTAGATGAATAGTGCCGGTAGGTAACCAGGTATGTTGTGTAGGGTAACAACAAGACCAGACAATGGTGTGGTGCACTGTGAGGGATTATAAAGTGTGACTTGATGAGTGTAGGCAGGTGCGGTGAATCAGAATTCTGGTGATTGTGAACGAGTGGGTGGAGCTGCAGGATCTGGCGTGGCTGGTGACTCCGTGACAGTAATATAGCAGATACAAACTTAAGTCCAAACATTACAGTTAAAATAACCCTTTAATAAACCATTACCAGATGTTTAGTGTTGGCTAATTCACTCAGATTAGCTTGAAAAATGCAGCCTTTTTGTTAAAATGTTTGCAAAACAAGCATAATTTATGATACCATTGTTATGAAATATGTTGTTAAAATGCAATCTTCACAAACAGTTTTAGAGATTTCAGTCCCTCCCCATTCAAGTTGACAGGAGCTATTTTTGTAGAATGCTCATATGGCCGCCGAGTGAATCGACTTCCCTTTAAAGGGACTTTTCTAACAGAAGGCATCCAGTTTGGTGTCATTTGAGTGATCTGTACGCACTTCGAACTGGAAGGCCCCTTGATTTAGTAAGTACTATACTGTCTCTGAGCATGTGGGAAGATTATGCAAGGACCTGTGTTACCAAGGTAACAAGGACAGGGTCTACATGTGTCTCAAGGCTTCCACCTTGAGAATTTTTCTCTGAGTCATGCGTTATTTCAGTGTGTAACTATGTATGCATGTGAACAATTTTAAAAAAAAATCAGTTTTATACCTTTTAACACTTTATTTTCTGTGTAGCAAGAAATTAAAGACAAAATTACTGTTTCACCTTTAAATCAATGGACATTTGACAATAGATGAAGTTGAACTCTATAAGGTAAATAGTTAGTTGTAATAGTTAGTGGAATAAATAGTTGTCATATTTAGATGATTAACAGACAATATGTCCAGGACATATGACATTTGTTTGTTTGCGAGGCCCAATTGATTACAAAACATATAAGCTGAATCACAAAGTCTGTTTAACTGCAAAGAACTCATACAATCACAGAGCTATTTTTAGTACTATCTTAAACTGGACCCCAATTACTTTCAAAATATTTTCTTTTGTGTTCCACAGAAGAAAGAATGTGATACAAGTTAGGAACGACGTGAGGGTGAGTAAATGATGACAGAACGTTCATTTTTGGATGAACTATTGTTTGCAAGTACTTCATTGACTTCTTAAACAGAACCACAATAACAGACAGCCAAATCTTTCTGAAAGTAAAATGTTTTTCCATGTGTTTCAGAGCCAGTATTTCAAGCATTAAGCCAAAATAGCTCTGGCCTACACACTTCTGCTGAGAATACAACTTGAGGAGCGAGGACAAGAATGGTTGAAGGAGCAGCTCAACCACTTTACAAGCACAGACATGAAGAACATCATCTTTGATTTCTTTAACTATTGCCAAGGGGTTGAGTAGGCAACGTTCACTGGTCAAAAGTGCTGAATGCTTAATAAAAGTAAAACGCCAGATTGCATGGTCACTATATCTGAGGCTTCCAGTAAGGAATGCAGTAACATTCTCTGTATCAGACACTCAAAAGGCTTAATGCTTAATACTTAATACACAAAGGAGGGGCACTACAGCCTCAATAGTGGTTTTGGCTGCCTAACAGAGAGAGGACACATAAGAAAACACACAAACAGCAATTATAAAACCAAGCTATTATAAAGCCATTACTAGATCTTCCATCTCTAATCACTGTCACTGCTCCGCCACAGAAGTACTGGAAAATGGTTAACCCTACACAGAAATATGAAATGGAGAATCAGAGCAAACCATGTGAAAATGGATTTCCTCCTTGCTTTTGCTTGATGAATAACAAGTAAAAGATAAATGCTACCATTTGTACATTTCTAGATAAGTTGTATTTCACTTTTAAAATCTGCTATGAATATGTCTAATAATGTTTCACAGTGCAATGCATCATGAATGATGTTTTGAATCACTATAAAAAACATTATCTGGAATGAAAATTATTCCTGCTTTTATATACTGTATCTTAAGATCTAGCAAATATGATTTTGAATTAGGTTTCTTCCTAATTTATCTCTTGATGAAAACACTGAGATAAACAGGTGGTTTACTCCTGCCACTTTCCTTTTCCAGTGTTGCACCATTATTTCCAGAGGTGCCCAAACTTGATTGATGGCCGTGGGCAGAAAGCAAATGTTGCATATATAGTATCCAACTATATTATAATAAATATGCTTTTTAAAACTAAATTCACTCATACTATCTTCATTTCAGTGCAAAAATAAAACGCATTGAAATGTGATATGGCATGGCAATCAAATCATGAGATGCCAAAACAAGACGGGCCAGATGAACTTATGAGTGTGGCAAAAAACTGCTACAATGCATTCCAAATGAAGCCTTTGTACTTTAATACACTTTGTACTTTAATAGTTATACTGACTTATTAGTAAAATGCAATGATTTTTTATTATAAAATAAAAAATCCATAGTGAAATCCACTCTTTCTAAAGATGCCACTCTCCAAATACGAAAATCTTGAATTCTTTATTCTACAGTTTTTCCCTTGAAATACATTTATTTCAGTACAAGTTCCTGATTTTGTGAATTTGTCATGCTTGATTTGTTTAGTAAACACTGATACTGTTGCCAGGCAGACACTTTCCCTTTTGTGTAGCTTGACTGAGTTCACTATAGCTGAATGACTGGGGACCAGATTCAAGAATGCCTCATGTCAACAAATGTTCATTCAAAGTACTGGGGCCATAAATGAGTAAGACTGTGAGGTCAAGGAAATTATCTAGTGGTCACTCTTTCCAAACCTACAGTACAAGCACAACTTTCCAGTAGAATGGCCTATTTGAATAAATACATTTGATCATGTTGTTTAGCCAACCACTGTAGCCCTATAATCTTTTAACCTATCTTTCACTATACCGTAGCTCCTTTGATTTACCAGCAGCTGCCACTGAATAATGAAAATGAGTTCATTAATAATTAATCACAGGTTTAAAACAAGTCATCACATAACAGACAGAGAGTTCAACATATAGAAATGAAAAATAGTTTTGCTGCATCTCCCACAGTGGTGTCGCCAAATCTGTCCCCTTTGAGATGAACCCCCATCCATTCTCATCTCAGCACCTTCCGTTATAATGTGAAGTCTCCATTCTGCTGCAGCTGGATCTCTAATTAAAGCATCTGCCAGAGAGCCATGAGTCACATAGACATAGTTAGAGGCCTGTAAGTGTGTAAACTTGGGAGTTGTTAAACATTAAACACCTTACAGACAGACACTGGGACATTGATAAGGTTGGTAAGCACTTTTGAACTGTGAAAACAGTCTGCTCTAAATTCAGAGGATGTCTGGCCTCAAATTGAGGAATATATATATATATTTTACAGTCTATTTTTCTGTATATTTTAATATATTTCTATAGTACGTAAACTGCAGTAAGACTGCAATTTATGTATATACATATATATATATATATATATATATACACACACACACACACATAAACACTTGAGAGTTTTATTTCAAATAAATAACTAGTAATTTCACTAGTTTCACTATATGCTCAAGTCATTCTATGGCTCTAACAACTGGCAATAAATAAACCCAAAATAAAGAGATCAGAAGAAAAACATACATTTGGGGTATACGGAGTTCAGTATCATTTGAATGTAATGACATCAATGTTGTATGGCAAAATTATGTTTAGTTTATTATTCTGAAGGTCCAAATACGGATGCTCTGTTTTAAAATACACTGTTGTAGCCTCAAGCGATGAGGAAACCCCCTCAGTTCTCGACAGTATAAGACAACGACATTAAGCTACAATTCAACACTATATGCTGCAGTCTTGGGGTAATAAAGACAGAATAACAGCGAAGAAGTCTAAAATGCCAATTAGGATTTTATTGCTGTTTTGAGAGCACTGTTCCTTGCTATTGTCGTTTTGATCATCGATTTGGAAGAGCACTCATTTTGCAAAAGCTCAGACTGAACATCATTCTTGGATGATGAGAAACCCAACCCCATGTTATTTTCAACTGCATAGCCAATCATATCACACCAATCACAGTCACCATGGCACTTTGATTGGCTACCGATGACATCATTACTACAGAAAGTAAAACACATCACCAATTAATGACAGAATGCTGTCCAATCAGCCAATCAGCTTGTTGTTTGGAAGCCCCTGACAACATGCCTTAGAGGCTGACTGTGTCCTTTCTTTCTCTCGCCCTTCAGACCACACAGACATCTCAAAAACGTACACTAGTGCGAATACATGCATGCGCATTTATAGTACCTGCCAACATTCACATTCACTGCCAGAATTTTGAACAGACCACAAGACACACCTGATGAACACTTTAGCTTGACATCCTTCTACAGAAGGGATTAAGTTTTTTAAACAAATTATAGATAATGAGCCAGCACTATCAAAATAGCAGCATGAGGATGACTGGTGTTCCCCACACAGAGCCATACTGACGTCATATAGTTTATATAGTTCATACAGTCATACAGACATTCTCAGTCTGACTTGTGAGATAAACAAAGTCAGGTTGAGTGTGGCTGGGCACTACTCACTGATAATTGCAATGCAACATCAGTGGTACCATTCTGATAGTGACAGGGTTTTACAAGGCAGCAGGTTCAAAGTGATAGACAGAAAGACAGAAAATGAAAATATCTGAGTGAGCGATGAGGTTCTGTGTTGGAGAAAGCCAACTGTAGGGCCTACAGTAACACAATCAACATTTCATTATGCACTCGCAAAGAAATCATAAGCCCCGACAAAGCTTTTCAGTGGAAAAGATGAAAGAAAGGCCAGTTTAAACAATATGATATACAACAGATTATCTACCTGTTATTTATTTTCCAACACTGCTGTAATTAACCAATGGTTTTCACGGGTAGGACACCAAACTAAAGTGTTTTCAGGTCCATATCGAATTTACTCTCAAACACTATTTTATTACGCAAATCCATTAAAAGGGATAGTTCACCCAAAATGAAAAATCCTGTCATCATTTACTCACACTCATGTCATTTCAAACCTGCATTTTCTGTGGAACACACACAAAAAAAAAATTCTGAAGACTGTCGGTAACCAAACAGTTGTGGTTACCATTGATATACATACACATACATACATACAATAGAGACGTATCTTATTTTAAGTTCAACAGAAAAAACGAAGTTTATACATGTTTGGAAAAACGTGGAGGTGTATAAATGATGACAGAATTTTCATTTATGGGTAGAACTACCTCTTTAAGTGGAATTCTAGAAGATATAGGTCCTGATATAATAGAACGTTGCGATCCAACAAAAATAACGATACGTTATGGAAGCTGTGCAGTGATATAGTGTACACTTCATAGCTACTAACCAGAAGCCATGACTGGAACTATCCGTTTCATAAACATTTTGTCTTTAAATATACACACCATGAGCGATTCCTACTTCACCGTTTGACACGTTCAGTTTCCACAGGCAGTTTGCATCGCAAGTCAGCGCTCTCACTCCATCTACTGGTGTCTCATGTCAACTGATGAGTACAACTGCTAGGGGTGCCAGACGTAACAAAAACTTCCCTCCATGTAAGACTGCCCTGTTCGATCTTTGTACACATTATCTGTCTTCATTTTAAGGATGAGACCAATACAATGCAAATGGTTACTGCCCTGCTTCAATTAATGTAATTTAATAGCAAACTGAAAAATGTTAGCAGTCTTCCGATTTAAAAAAAAAGAAAAAAAAAAGAAGAGAGATACACCATATGCCAGTACCATATTGGTGGAGTTTTATTTTAATTTTTTTTAAATGTTTAGTAAGGCATAACCTTTTTTGTAATTTATCAGTTATCTTTACATGTATCTGCATCACTCAGAAGTTTATTTTTACTCAGTCCTATAAAAAATGAAAAAAATATTTTTTGTGTTGAAAGTGTTTCCAGTGCTTTTCACATTTTGTCCACATTCTGACTGTTACAACTATTTAGAATTGAACCTAATGCAACCCACTTTGCATCTACATATGTAAGCACAATTTCAGAAAATAAAACCATTTTTCATGTGCTGTAAATCCCTGTATAAACACTAGGGCTGGGTTTTGACACAAATTTCACGATTCGATTCGACTCCCAATTCGATTCGATATTATTTTGGATATATATCAGGTACACATGCCAAATTTTCTCAAGGAAAAAAATGATCTTAAATGCTGTAAAATATACACGAGACTCAGTTGGTACTACATTTCTATAATATTGAAGGTTAAAACTAACTGATTTTTTAGGCTATATAACTGCTTCAATTACACTTAAATTTTTTATAAAAAAAAGTTACTATTACATATTTCTACTTCTATTTGTTTTTTTAACATTTAAATGGTGGCTGTCATAAAAAATATAACTTAAACATTGAAGAAAAGTAAAAAAATTATAATAAAATTATATGGTGCATATATTTAGCAAAATGCCCCCCTCTAGTTTAATTTTCTAGCTGACTAATGAGTTTATGGTCACCGAATGTTTTTTTTCTGAGGTGACATTACATGACATTTTTACAAGCAATATTGACGTCTTTGCGCGGCTGAAACACTTATTGAGCGATTACACGAGACAGGATGCGGATTGTAAAGTTGTACTCTTTCTTTTAACTTACCTTCGGATGTTTATTTTGTGCTGAAACTGGTATTAATGTGAATTTGAAATCTGAGACTTTGTTTCATATTAAAAGTACCAAAGCACAATGCTTATTGCGATATATTGGATGGGAAGTGCCCTTCAACATTCCGTCCATTAACTGAAAACAGGCTAGACTAATCGATTCTTGGGATTTAAGAATCGATATCGTTTCGTAAAAATGAGAATCGATTAAAATCAAGATATCGATATTTTTTACCCAGCTCTAATAAACACATCTATTCAAAGGATTGTTATTGGTGTAAATAGTCAATCTATAAACAGAGACATCACAGAATGATTTCTCTGGGACATCATTGAATTATTTTGATTTGGCCATATCTAAACAATCCAAAAGGAAGAATGAGGCAACTTAAAGTTGAATTGCTCAACTCAGAAGCTTATAATAGTGCAGAACTTGGAGTTGAAAAAAGCATGCAGTGAAAATTACAGTATGCAAAACAGCTAAAAAAAACATTTTCTTGGCATTTTCAAGATTTTAAAGGCCATAAAGTATAGCTAATTAGGTACAAAACATTCATCTGAAATACAAATCCAGTCAGTAGATTAGGATATATAACCAAACTATATTGCCTTTGGAGAAATGTTACTTCCTGCTCAAATTCCATTTGTCAAAGAATGTTCTTAGTAAATATTCTGATCAATAATCCACATTCATTAACAGAGAGAGATAGAGATTAAATGCATGTACCAGAGGAAGTTCAAGTATTGTGAGGCAGCGCATTTATAAATGATCTTATTTTGGCACAAGAAAAATATTCAAAGATGTCAACACAGATGATTAAAAAACACTTCTGAGAAAGCAGTTCATGCTTATAAGACTAAGTGTCCAAAGAAGATGGGTGAGAATTACTGGAAATTCAGTGTTCAGATGTTAAAGTGACAGTTCTTCGAGAGGCCAATAGCTTTAGTTCAGTTCAGTATGCGTCACTGCAGCTGGTTCTCTCTCATTTGTCTATGAGCTTGTTTTTGCATTACAATGTCGGGTCGGTATTGACTTCAATGACAAAGTCATCTAAGCCGGTTTCTCTTGACCACAATGGTGCCGGCCACAATGTCATACACAGTCCTGTTGTGCTGAAAGAAAAGAAGCGTGATGAACGCCGGAAAGAAGAAAGCAATGGAGAAGTTCTTGTTTAACGCTCTCACCGTTGACCTACAAGAAAATCAAAATACAAGTTTAAAAATTACATTTTGTAAAAAGGTCAAATATTTAATAAAAAAGACAGAGAGTGATGTTAGCACTGACGCAGAAAGCGTGACGTTAGTCGCTGGTACCACAAGAACGCGGTTTGGCTGAACCAGGACAGAGCTGTCACATGTGACCACTCGTAAGCCAATGAGGAACTTCCCTGGTGTCGCTCCACCAGCTCCCCAAATGCATATGATCTGAAATCAATCGAAAACAGTTATACAGGTCTTCATGAATTATTTCCGCAGATTAAATCATTTCTTTGAACTAACCTCATAAAAGCAAACTAATATCCTGTACACTAGAGCCACAAGCATCATTTTCTGCAATTCCTCCATTGATGTGTCCTCATCAATCTCCTCTACAATGAAGTGCATGGCAAACTTTGAGATGTCCCTAAAATTGACAAAGAGATAAATGAATGATTTTGTTTAACGAAATACAGCATGAGCAATATGTTAGGAAATATACACAATAAAATTTCAGACTTACTTCATTCCACTCAAGTGGACAATACTGAGGATAATTGTAGCTTTAATGAAAAAAAGAATAAAGAAATCCACCATTTCTGCCAAGAACCGTTGGAAAGGAGAGGGAATATAATATTCCCTACCTAGACAAAACACATTATAGACATGAACTGTTTTTGTAAAGTGGATCATTCTTGTTATGAAATATATTTTCATGTCTCATCATATGTCTTAATATATAGGATAAAATAATAATCTCAAAATTTTCAAAGATGGGAATAATATTTGTTTCACAATTAAGTGATCATTCTAAAATAAAACTGGCGATTATAAAGAATGGTGTTTCTTCAACTGCCCTTTCTCCAATTACAAAGTCTCAAACAACACATGTTTTCATGTGAATGTTGTAATTCGCAATAATTTCTGCAATTTCACTTTCTACCTGGTTTGTCTTTTATAATAAACATTTAAAGGGGTCATATGATGCTGCTAAAAAGAACATTATTTTGTGTATTTGGTGTAATGAAATGTGTTTATGCGGTTTAAAGTTAAAAAAACACATTATTTTCCACATACTGTACATTATTGTTTCTCCTCTATGCAAATTGTGGGGTGGTTTGGTGGTATTAGTTGGTTTATATCACTATAAAATACTCCATCCTGTTAGATAAAACTTTCTATTCTGTTAGACATCGTGTTAATTTATTGACAATGTTCACATAATAATAAAGCCAAAATAAATGAAGTTCAAGTGCCTGAGTTTGACAAAAGCATATTTCTGGAAGTCAGGTGTACCACGCTACAGAAATACTTACTTTATAACGAGAATGACCCAAGAGTTAACATGATACAGGTCATATGAATAAAACGAAATTATACTGTACTAACTAATATGCATAAACTAAACGCAAAGTCCAAGAAGGCTCGCTCACAGAGTCACCTGACATTTGAGGATGTCAGATTCATCACTAGGGTAATCATCAACACAATACAACAGCTAGCCTGGCAGTATTAACAACAAAAATATAAGACGTTATTCATTGGATATTATTACCTGGCTGCTGCGCATTTCCATTAGGCTGCTGTTGCTGCTGTAGTTGTTGTGGCAGCTGCGCAGGTGCTCTGGCGGGAGCTCGAGAACTCTGTCCGCTCGCGTTCGCAGCTGCAGCAGGAAAACCAAACGGGCTGCTAAACCAATTGCGAAGGTCTCCGTTAGACATATCTGCGCCCCATGTCGTCGCCCCGGGCGTTTCATTTGTTCCTTGTGTTGGGAAACACGCTGGGAAGGAAAACGCAGACATGGCTATCCAGCTCTGCCAGTTCATATAGCCGTAGTAGTACTGCCACATCCACTCCTGTAATTTTTCGCAGTACTCCGTGGTGGTAACAGCGGTGGCTGTGTCTTGCTTACCCTGGGAACAGGGCTTGTGAATCTGTGTTTTCATGTTTTCAGCGTCCCCAGTTCTACTGTTTTTTGCCAACGATTTGTCCTTATCACGAGCGTTTTCATTTAACTCCGCCATGACACTTTTGTTTTGTGACGAAGTCGGTTTATCGATTTAATCAACTTCCGGCAATATTTCTGCACGCATAATAAAAGTAACAGAAGATATTAGCATAACAAAAGCGTAACTCTTCTTACCTTTTCAGTTGCCTGGAGGTGTGTTTAGCTAAGGAATGGTAGATTTCATCATCATCATCATTAGTAGTACTAGTAGTATTTGTATTATTATTATTATTATTATTATTATTGTTGTTGTAGTTCTCAAATTATTCAAAATCATAGAAAATGGATGACAGTAGACACTTTAATGGATTTAACTTAAAGCACAGTGACATGACAGTGGACATTTAATACATGTTACAGACACTATGGAGTCATGTTTTAAACAGTGTTAGTAAAATGTGTCTCAAAAACCCAGAGCTTACTGCATATTCATATCCCATGTAACTTTTATAACATTGTTCTTTACACTTTACACTACAAAAAAAAAAAACTGATATCTATTTACTAGCTATTTCACTTAATGTAATAGATATTTTACTATTAAACTGCACCGAAAAAAATCATTTTGAAATTGCAAATATAAAGATCATTTGAGTATGTTTTATAAATATGCTCTACTTAAAATTCAATGTGTTACTTGCTGTTTCTTTGTAATTATTTGTGAAATTTACTAGCGATTTGAAAATTGTTGCACCACCTTTTTTCCCCTCAATGTTTTAGCTATTTTACTGATAGCTGTTTTGCCTGATTTACATACATTAAGCAAAATTCAGTTTAACTTCTATTATGTTGCAGACAAAATGAAGCTATGTTTGAAAAAATTGAGTAAAAATGTGTCTCAAAAAACACAGTCTACATGAGACAGGTGTTGAGTGGGGCAGCAATCATGATGCTCATAACCACATCAATGACAAAGTCCAATTAATTGAAGCAATAATAAGAAAATTGTGATAATATCAAGGTACAAGTTCAGAGCAGCAAAGATGTACTCTTCTGGATTGATGCTGTATTTGTGCTTTCCGCCCAGTATGAGCTGCGTGTCCATCACCAGGTACTAAGAATGGAAAATGAAAGTGAGAGACAGTAAGACAAGAACAGTAAATTGGAACTATTAAGCACAATAAAATATTGCTGGCAGACCATTATATTAATACTACGCCAGCCTAATAGTACAAGTACTACAGTGTATCAGGAAGCCCTCCTAGATAAGGATTATGCATTTAAATTTCGACAAAGCTACATTGGATAAAGCATGAATATAAGAAAGATGTGTTCTTACCATAGAGAAGATCAAAGTTCCCAGTGATGCGTAAAGGATGTACAGATACTTTGGAACATAAAAGTTAAGATTAATTAATATAAATAAGTAAGCATTTTTAATAGGAGGAAGAAATATTAGTTGAGGATTTACCTGTGATCTCAGAATTGCACAGAGTAATGCAAATGAAAACAGCGTCCAGCATAATACCCATATGCTCCCTGACAGAGCTGTGAAGTCCCACTAAAAACAAGCATGGGCATGTTTACTACTTTATAACAAAAATTTTGTTAATACAATACATACAGCCAATTTTGTAACTTACTTTAGACTGCAGTGAAAACAAACTCATTGCAAGAGACACCAAAGCAGTTGCACCCACTGCCCAGAGCACTGCCTCTGCTGAATAGTACCTGAATAATAATAACAATTCCTTACTATAACACTGGCTGTGTAACTAAAGTTTCTGAATAATTGAAGAGCAAGTTTTTGAGTAATTGAAATGCATTTACTGCATTTTAATGATGTTTTTTACTCACACTACCACTGATCCAAGGAGAAAGCCTTCTGTGATTGTCTGTGTGGGAAAACAGCACTTAACATTTACAAAAGTTTCACATTTAATGCTCACCACAATTAAATACAGCTGCTCTGTAGTTTACTTACAAACAGCGCTAAGAAGATGAAGTTTAAGGGAACTTTGCGACGTATGTCACCACAACAGATGAGCACAATGATTAGAACAAATGTTGCACACCTTGTGAATTTTGAACAAACACAAGAATTCATTGTAAAATGTATGGACGCAATACATGCATATTATTTAAGACATGCAGAACAAAGGAGAAGTGCTCACATCATAGTGTAGGTAAACCAGTATGTGCCTCTCACCCAATCCTTGAGTGTCTCCCTATAGGAAAAGGGCATAAATGTCAGCATTAATAATATACTGTACACACATTACTGTTCAAAAGTTTGAGGTTGTAATATTTTTTTATGTTTCCCAAAGAAGTCTTTTATGCTTGATGTTTTTATTTGATAAAAAAATACAGTAAAGACAGTAATATTGTGAAATATTATTACAATCTAAAAATAAATATTTTTTATTTACATATATTTTAAAATGTAATTTATTCCTGAAGGCAAAGCTGTATTTTCAGTAGCCATTGCTCCAGTCTTCAGTGTCACGTGATTCTTCAGAAATAATTCTAATATGCTGATTTGGTGATCTACAGTATAAAGATTCCTTACTATTATCAGTGTTAAAAATTGCTGTTCTGCCTATGTGTGTGTGTGTGTGTACATTTATTTCACAATTCTCTGATGCATAAAAAAGTTCAAAGAACAGCAAATCTTTTGTGACATTATAGATGTCACTTTTGGTCAGTTTAATTAATCCATGCTGAATTTTTTATTTTTTTTTCTTAAAAAAAACAAATTTAAAAAATCCTACTGACCCCAAACGGTACTACAGTGTGTGTGTGTGTGTGTGTGTGTATATATATATATATATATATAAACTGACGTAAAATAAAGACGAGTATACAAGCTCAAGCCTATGAAGTAACACTTAAGTACACTTCATTATCTGTCATTTGTGTTTCGAAATGAATTGAAGTAGGTGTGGCAACATAAACACCAGTCTACTCACCAGTAAAGAAAAGCACAGATGATTCCAACAGTTGTTAATAGTTGAACCATAAGTGTCAGATACACTTTTCTTATGAAACCTACATGAAGCACATTTGAATACAAGAAACAAGTTTTTAGCATTGACCATTCCCATGTGCATGACATTGCTGATAGCTGACAGCTATTTAAAAGTACATAAGCTCTTGTGTAAAATTCGACTGTATGCCTAATATATACATATAAACATATTTCATTTGTGAAAATGTTTTAGTGATATTTCATGTATTTTTGCTGTGTAGTAAACACACACACACATCAAGAAACATGACTATATTAGGTTTTAACACAGAAAATGACATTTCTGACTGTAATAGCACAACCAAATGATTAAAGTCATTTCAAGAGAGCACAGCTGACCTCTTCTTATGGTAGCATCTGAAAAGCAGTTTTCATCTTCAAATCCAAGGGTGTATTCAGGGGGAGCGCTGTCTGGAATCCCCATATTGACATGTTCAACAACGGGGGGCATCATGCCAGCGGTGGGCTGCCCAATGTTGCCCTGTGTTGCATTAGGATATTGCGGAGGGTAATAGGGGTTGTATGGAGGGGGAGGCTGCTCTCTGTTCATATTGTATCTCTCAACAAACCTAAGTATAGGTATAGACACAATTTAGGAAATCAAGAATAAATAGTACAAACTCTTAAAATGTTTTACGATAGACACAATCAACACAGACAAATACTTCTTGTATGACAACACATTTATCTTGAATAGCATAGTAATGACACATGTTTAAGATCTAAAATTAATTTAGGATGTCAAATTATCTTTATGTTAAATTGTTACAATTTTTATCTAATACACAAATGATACATAACAATATTGTTAAATTTTGCTCACATTATAACCACCACTTACCGTTGGCACTCCTCTGCTTCCTGTTATGAGTTGTGTAGGGCAAAGTCTGTTCTCGATGAGTTTGTCTCCAGAGGGACAGGACTTTGCATAGCTTATCAAATCAATACACATTCATGAGAGCCAAGTTCATGTGGGATTAATTTTTTATTTTTTACATTTCACAATGAAATTAAAACTGACATAATATAAGTACCTCTAATGAGCGACTATATGCGCCTCTAAAATAAAAAGTTAATGCTTTATTTCATTAGAGGACAACCTCTTTGTGGTGTGATTAATGGGATAGTATAAAATTCTCAAATTTTTTGCCTACCATCAGTTTCATAAAAGCGCCAAGCTCCAAAAATGACAAAAGACATCATAAAAACATCATAAAAGTTGTTTTAAATCTGGGCCTATTCCTCACTCAAAGCTGTTGCATGGATTCGGATGACTTGGAATATAGTGCGTTTTGTCTCATCTTTCACCTTTCACTATATAGAAAAAATGTGACCATTCTGCTAAACTTTACCTCTAGTGTTCCACAGAAGAAAGAAAATCTTTGAAATAACAAGAAAGTGAGAAAACGATGAAAGAATTTTCATTTGGGGGGAAACTAGTACTTTATTATATATATATAAACCTTTGATATTAATAATTATACAAATATTAAAGCATTAATATATTGAATTTATTTTCATATTTTATTACATTTCTATGGGAAACTTGACTAACTACTTGAATTTGCATTCTGTCAGAAAGAACTACAAATAATTCATTAAACGTTACATTGCATATCCTGTAGATGGCGTTAAATATATTGACAAGTAAATGTGCAGGTGTGCTACCTTAGTCATGAATAAAACATGTACCCATAAGTTAAAATGAACTACAAGAAGAAGAAGAAAAAAACAAATCAAGAAAATTACTATTAATAATTCATTAGCTGCTTATTTGTATGTAAATATAGCCAAACACTGGCGGATCTTTGGTCCTGATTAATGAATAATTCATAAGCGTCTGCAGCAGTGTTCATGCCCACTGCTGCATGCGCAGCCTTGAAAAGGACAGTCAAGCGTCTTAGAATTTTCCAAAGAAATAATTGTGTCATCTGTTACTCTTTTCCTGGCTTTTGAGTGTATTTTAATCTTTTAACAGTTTTAATCGTTTCAGCATTTGACTTGTATGGCGGGGTGCCACAAACTTAGGTAAGAAAACGTCCGCAAGGTAGGTCTCCATAGCGACGTCTATATTCTTGCACGAGTTTCTTCGAGTTGTAATCTGTCTCAATTTAAAAGTCGACCTGGTTGTTTTGATGCACAACCATAGCAAGGCTACAGGCAAAACGTGAGAGGGGATGAGGAGAGGGGGGGAGGGCGAGAGAGAGGGGACAGAGGCGAGGATGGGAGGAGAGACGACACAACGAGAGAGAACCGTTCAGCCACTGGCCTTCACCAGAGTGATTAATATTCAATGACCTGTGATCTAAACTCACGCAGGGGACGTCAAAACAACATTGGTTTAATCATCTCAAAGAAGGAAGCGCAGGGCGAAGTGAACTACTGCTCTTGCACTCGAAGTCAGCGCTTGCTAGTGGCGATTTTCAAACTTTTGCTTTTAAGAATTAATTTCCAAAGTCAGGATGGAACGGCGTCTTGTATCGTATGCAAATACGTCTGCTGACGTAGTTGATCATGTGGGTTTTGGCGTAGATCCCCCTGTGATCGCCAATTTTTTTCGGCTGTTGTCTTTAGAATTCGGCAGAATCATTACAATCGTACGCTTCTGTGGGCTGTACACGTGGAAAAGTACGCAATTTCGGACTCTAGCTGTCAATAACCCTACATCCCAGCGTTTTCCGTTGGTTGGTGGGCAGGTAAGAATGGCTGAATTATTTGTGTCGGTTGGAAAATTGGCAAACAAGCCTTAAAGTTGCGGGCGTGTTTGAATGCACACAATAAGTAGTAGCCTGAAACGTGCTGTAAAGTGCTTCTGATGTCAGTTGTTTATTTCAACTGAACTTTGTTTGCCCAAGGCATATTGTAGAAAGTGAGCACCAGAATAACCGCATCGACCTGACCCGATAACCTCAGTTTTAACGTTTCCAGCGCTGTGATTTGGTGTGGCTTGCGGAAAGTTTCATAGAATGGTTAAAGTTAATAGGCAATGGGTGCGAGAACATGTCTACTTCTCTGATGTCGAAATAAGCAGCAAAATATGGCTACCAATGTCGACATGGCGTTACGTCGGTCCAAGTGATTTTTATTGGAGTCTGTTTT
>NW_015659312.1:2377957-2385235 GCF_001515625.1 Sinocyclocheilus rhinocerous
GGGAGGGCGAGAGAGAGGGGACAGAGGCGAGGATGGGAGGAGAGACGACACAACGAGAGAGAACCGTTCAGCCACTGGCCTTCACCAGAGTGATTAATATTCAATGACCTGTGATCTAAACTCACGCAGGGGACGTCAAAACAACAGCGGTTTAATCATCTCAAAGAAGGAAGCACAGGGCGAAGTGAACTACTGCTCTTGCACTCGAAGCCAGCGCTTGCCATCGGCGATTTTCAAACTTTTGCTTTTAAGAATTCATTTCCAAAGTCAGGATGGAACGGCGTCTTGTATCGTATGCAAATACGTCTGCTGACGTAGTTGATCATGTGGGTTTTGGCGTAGATCCCCCTGTGATCGCCAATTTTTTTCGGCTGTTGTCTTTAGAATTCGGCAGAATCATTACAATCGTACGCTTCTGTGGGCTGTACACGTGGAAAAGTACGCAATTTCGGACTCTAGCTGTCAATAACCCTACATCCCAGCGTTTTCCGTTGGTTGGTGGGCAGGTAAGAATGGCTGAATTATTTGTGTCGGTTGGAAAATTGGCAAACAAGCCTTAAAGTTGCGGGCGTGTTTGAATGCACACAATAAGTAGTAGCCTGAAACGTGCTGTAAAGTGCTTCTGATGTCAGTTGTTTATTTCAGCTGAACTTTGTTTGCCCAAGGCATATTGTAGAAAGTGAGCACCAGAATAACCGCATCGACCTGACCCGATAACCTCAGTTTTAACGTTTCCAGCGCTGTGATTTGGTGTGGCTTGCGGAAAGTTTCATAGAATGGTTAAAGTTAATAGGCAATGGGTGCGAGAACATGTCTACTTCTCTGATGTCGAAATAAGCAGCAAAATATGGCTACCAATGTCGACATGGCGTTACGTCGGTCCAAGTGATTTTTATTGGAGTCTGTTTTGCCGCAATAAACCCCTCTTTTCCGTTGTACGCCACGATCGGGAATCTATTTCGAACTAAGAATGATTAATTCATGCATTTGTATGAAGTGAGCATGGCACGCAACTACTTTGATTTCGGCTTGGTGTAGTATGATGTAGGCAGTGGTGACGCCTTCCACGACCATACTGCATGGCACACGCATCAGACGCGAGCCACATTGCAGCACTATTCACATCTGCGATAGTTCCCAAAATTGTTGCATCCATACTACTAGAGACTCACAGCACCCTATATAGTGCAAATTAATTTCTGAAGCTGAATATGCGACTCAATAAGTGCCGATCGACAACCGATCGAGTTGTTCAAAATCCTTAATATAGCATACAGTTAATGCACCGTAAATCATCTCGGCGAATATTTCTAGGACACGTCAGGTGATTCAAGTGTATCAAACTAACGGCCCACGCGTGATATTTGCTTCAGTGGCCAGTCACATGTCATTCCAAATGCTTTCCCAAGGTATGTACAGAGTACAGACCGAATCTCCCATCTGTCAGAAATCCTGGACCGTTTACTTATGACTGGCAGGTCTTTCCTACTTTTTTATGTAGTCTGATGTTGCTGGAAAATCACTTTTAAAATATTCCTCCAATATGTTTTAGTGGATGAATGTAAAAAAGGTTTAGCAGTTTTGTAGGATCAGAGGATTTTCTTGTTTAAATAAAGTCATACATGGCAATAAAGCTCTTACTGAATCTGATTCAAATCAAAGAGAGGCATCTGTATCTTTAGATATTGCAGCAACTTCAGTGGTGACTCCTAAACCATCATATGTGAATAGTTTTTCTTAAAATAATCATATATCTTCTCCCTTGGAATCTCATATTACTCAGTGTAAAATACTCTGTTTGTGTTCTTACCACATGCTCCATCATATTATGATGGACTGTAAAATCTGAGGTTTAGTTTACAGTATAAGGCTAAATGAGAGAAAATCACTTTGGTTGCTCTTGATTATTGACTTTTTATAGTAATTTATTTAGGATTATCAATTAGTACCATATTTTATTATGTTGTTTACTAATCTAAGTAGATAACTGATCTTTAAAAATTGGCTTAGAACTAAACAGAATATTGTTAACATACTATAAAGAAGCAGCTATTCTCATGTGTTTGAAGTCCCATTGTGCTCACTGAAGGGCATTCTGATGCAATTTCATTGACGTTTATTCTGTAATTATGGCATTTTAAAATAACTAAACATTCTCGCTCCTCCTGGCACAAATACACTTGCCAACCTTTAGCGCTCACCTTGTGGGTCGTAGTATGGAAACATCTCTCATTACAAAGGTTTATTCATGGAACCAAGACTGAGGCAACTTTTACAAAGTAGTGACGCATATTGTCAAAAGTACAACTCTGCTTGAGTCGCTCTGGCACAAAATGCAGTTTGTACCAGGTGACTGGCTGGATTCAAAATGGCTGCCCGCGTTCGTGAGGAGCTGACGTCTTTGAGGAGGTGGTTGCTGCTGCCTCTGCCTCGTAGCTAAGCTCGTGCTGTCGGTGACTAAGCCGACAGTCGCTGATGTCACAGCCGTGGGCTGGGCTCCCTTGAAAGCTGTGTGTTCTCTGTCGGTGCTGGTGGTCATGACTCCACTGAAAGTAGAGCCTCTTTGTGAGGGAGTCTGGCCTCACATTGGAGCCAGGTTATTTATTAGTCATCACTACTAATCTAAAGCTATTAATTTCCCTCTGTGTTCATGTCCTGTAGGAGAGAGTCACAACTGACGTGTGTTACCAGCTGAAGTTGCAGTTGAAGGTGGAATACTAGCTTGTTCTGTTTTCTTACTGCATACAACAGATCATGATTCATCACTATTCATGACCATATTCATGTCATATCTTACCATCATTCTTGTATATGATTATTATATATATTAATGCGTTTGAGCGGCAGTGAAAGCAGCTGGGCTCTTATACAGATGTGCCTCATCATAATAGATTCTTACTTGAACTAAAGAAAATAAAACAATCAGTTTGAGATGGCTGTTTTCTTAAAGGGAAAAAAAGCATTAAACTTTTTTGCAGTCGCTCGCTGTTTAGCAGTCTCTCTGTTGCCAATATTCTGCCCTACTTTTGCAGTCGTGATCCAGCTTTTTTGGATGTGTAATGGAGAGACTGCATATAACTATAATTCCTAACAAATGACACAGAAGTTTATTCCTTTGCCTGAGCAGGTGGTGTTTGATTTAAGCGGCTACATTTTAAAGCCTGTAGATCCTCAGGTGACTTGAACTACATTCACTTTGTGTCTGAGCTGCTGTATAATTTTTAGAGAAGCTAAACTGTTATAGCAAATGTGAAAGATGGTGTTGATCCATCAGGGATATGAAATAAAATGATTTAGGCCTAAAGATGTTGAGTTTCAACCCTCTACGCACACCTTGGCAATATAATCGCCACTGGCTAGTAAATGTTTTTGTTTACTCGCCAGACTGATATACTATTTTACACACACACACACACACGCGCGTACGTTTACTTAGCTATCTAAATGGGGACATTCCATAGACTTCTATTGTTTTTATATACAGATAGTTATACACTTTTTAACCTAAACCCACCCCTAACGTGAAAATCTGTGTTGAACGCCTCTCACACACATACTGGCGTGTAAAATCTAAGAATGTATTAGCCAATGGCTAATGTTAGACATTGAGTAAGATTTAGTCGCATTTGCGAGTGATTTACTCGCAATGTAGAGGGTTGAGTTTATGCTTGAGTTACTGTCTTATCAGTGCCCTGGCCTGAACTTACAGTATGGAGAAAAGAAAATAAGGGTTTGCAGTCAACAGTATCTATCACGACTCACGAGTAGTGTCTATTCTTTGTTTAGAGAGGAAGTTTATTAATTTTGAACCGGTGCCTCTGAGGCCTTGTCAGAAATGGTGGTGTTTAGATGAACGTCTAAGATACAAATACTAGGGATGCACCGAAATGAAAATTCTTGGCGAAGCCGAACAAAATGAACCCCCCCCCCCCAAATTTTTTCGCCAATTTTTTCGCCATTGCATAAATTTAATAGCCAAAATTATAATATATTTTGGCCATTTTTTAGACACCCTTCTTGAATCAGGCATGTATTTTTTGCCATACAAATAAATGAAGCCTTGATGAGCAGAAAAGACTTATTTTAAAACATTAGAAAATATTATAGATCCTAGTCTGTAAATGTTACAATAAATGTATTAATAGAGCTGTTGTAGTTATTATTTTCTTTTTTTAAATTTTATTTTACAGAACAACAGTAAAATTACAATAACATTTATTAATGTTGATGGAGTTCTTGCTTTTTCTCAACTTTTATTTTGGCAGAAACCCGCAGGAAGACCTCAGTGCTTCTTTTTGTTGACAAATGATTCTCATTACGAATTTGGGAAAACGTTTGTTGCACGTATCGCATTGTCAAATGCCTTGTAAAAATTCATAAAAATTTTACTGAGCAGCTGACGAGTAACAGTTTCAGCGCAGATTTCCTTCGCGCTTTGGACTTTGAACCCTGCAGCAGCTCGTGCAGCGCTGTTTGAACACGTGCAATTCCTGCGTGTATTAGAAAACAACATTCTGCAGTTTATTTAATTGTTTAAGGGTATTTCGCGATTTTAATCGTCATACAGCAACCAGCAACGACCACCCTTCCTCTTCTCATCGAAGACATGCGATGCAGTACTAAACAGTCTCTCGCTGTCGGTGCTTGTAATGATTTTTGCGTCTTTCTCAGACAGCTTTAAATGTTTCCACACTGCCGTCATGTTTGCTGCATTAGCGCGCGCCTCTATTTGATCGCGTCACGTCTTTGTTCGGTACAAGTTATTTGGTCTTTTCGCTTATTCGGCCAAACACCGAAAGAGCGTTTTTTGCTATTTTCGGCCGAATAATTTCGGTTTGCGAACAATCGGTGCATCCCTAACAAATACCAATCCAGCTGTTCTTTTTTATAGGTGAGGAAAAGTAGGCAGAGTAGGAAAACTTGCCACATAGGACCTTACAGATAATTATACTCCAAAAGGGGGAGACCATCACTGACAGGTGGGCCGCTGATTTAAAAAGATTTGTAGTGTTGATGCAGTGATATGGAGTCCAGAGCATAACATTGATGTTTGTACATCAGAGACAGAACATGCTTCTAGTGCCCTCATTCATGAGCTTGAATAATTCAATCATACAATGTAATTAAATAAGTTTTCATCCTGTAGAAGATTTCAGACTTTGAGAGACATGAATAATAGCTCAGGATGTGCTTGTACCAATGAAAAGATAAACCATATTCAGTGAAGATGGTCCATATTGATGTGAAATTACAACTTCAAAGCTCTTCATAGCTGAATGCCTGAGCTGAGTTGAATTTACCCACTCCTCGTGTCTCTTTCAGACAGCTCACTTATTTTTCAGTTCTTTGCTTTGTAATATGTTTTTCCTACAAATCTACTAATACTTCTACATACTAGATAATAAATAAACAAAGGACTCCTATTGAAATGATTTGATTGGTGCAGATGAGCTAGGGATGCATCGTAATTAAATTTATGACTGATATGGGTAAACTATAATAATTCTCATATGATGTCCAATAAGCAATACATTCCTCATATGTAAGTTATATTGTGTCTAAACAAATTAAAATATATTAAAAATACTAAAAAATACAAATCAATCAGAATTCTACAAGTGATTTTAGGCATCACAACATTCGAATTTACAGTATGAAAAAGGATCTTCTAGATTTTTTTTTAAAATGTAATCTAGCAAACAAGGTTTGCTAGATTACATTTAACAGTGATACTAAATTATTATTTAAAAAGATGATAGCAAAGGCAATCTAAATGAGCATGTATAAGTAAATATTCAATATCGACCGATACAGATCAATTAAAACAATCTCTAATAACGGCCAATAACCAATATGGTACCGATATATCATGCAGTCTTAAAATGAGCAGATGTGGCATCATTGCACATCAAGACAATTGTGATTTAATTTCTTGTTCACATCAGCATGTTGGAATGCATTAGACCAGATGAGGAAAGCTATAAACAAAAAGAGAAAGAGTTCACTCCCAGACAGTTTTCTACCTTCCAGTCTACTTCTCATCTCTAAAGTGGTTGTGTTGGTGTGGAATCATGCAGAGCTTTCAATCTTAGTGGGATCTGTGTTATTCGGGCCTCTTATGTGTCATGACTCAAACTCACAGATGGATGACAGCAGTGATCACTGTCCAGTGGTATGAATCTGATACCCACTGAGCATATCAGAGGCTTAGTAGAGCCTGTCTTTTTTGTTTTATTAGGAGTATTTGAGACAAGGCAGAAAAAACAGTTGTCATTCATGTCTGAACTGGCTGTGGTTAGTGTATAAATGTTATCAAGTCATCAGATCTGATCAATAGAGGCTCTTTAGAATGATTAAAACCTGTTTAATGTTGTTGTTCAATGAAAACATTTGCCAATGTAGATACACAGTCATGTTAACCAACTGGTGTTACCGGATTATCATTTTATTTAAAGGGGTCATATGATGCGATTTCATTTTTTCCTTTCTCTTTGGAGTGTTACAAGCTCTTGGTGCATAAAGAAGATCTGTAAAGTTGTAAAGACTAAAGTCTCAAATCCAAAGAGATATTCTTTATAAAAGTTAAGAGTTAACCACGCCTACCTAAAACGGCTCGTTCATGACCCTGATCTCTTGATCCTCAGTGTGACCCTTTCCATGAGTATTTCATAACTCTCTGGGACAGCAGCCATATAACTTAGTGGTCAACCACAGAGATTTGGTTTCTTTTGAAGACACTATATGCTGCTGAGCATCCATGCCTTTACAGCTGGCTTTAGCAGGAATGTCATGCCCTCTGTCTCTGGTTTCTTAGTCAAAATTAAGCATTGTTTTCCCTGCATAATAGTGACTAGTGGTCGACCGTTATGAGTTTTTTGGGATATAAAGCCGATATCATTTTATTTTTCATTTACATTTAAGAAATTTTAAATAATTTGAAAATGGATTAAAAATAATTGTGTAAAATAAACATACTTATACTTTAGAAGACAAAGCATTTTTCACAAATAAATAAATATTTAATAAAAATCTAATTATAAAGGAAGTAAACACTGTAACCAACAGGGCACTCTCAGTATTCTGGGAAGTTTGTGTGCATTAGAAATCTAAAGCCAAGGTAATACTCATTTTACATACAGCATGCAATGAAAATGACATGAATATGACAGCGGGCAAATGCATAAAGCGCAGCATAATTTGAAATCACTAGTTTAAAGTTTGTCGATCGTGTGTCTCCAGTCAAGCAGAACTCTCCTCCTGTCAGCATTCAATTTGCAC
>NW_015659312.1:2385814-2386464 GCF_001515625.1 Sinocyclocheilus rhinocerous
TCACCCAGAGAACACGCGATCATGCAGGATACAAATGCACACTTCAACTAGATTCGACTAAGTCTGCAAGGTTTGTGAAATTAAATGTTCATTAGTCATTCAAAGATTTGTTTAAATTATATAAATGCGTATTTGCTGAATGCTGATGGAAAATTAGAAAGTATTATAATGTTTGCCTTTCTATTACTAATATTAAAGCAATCGTTATAATACTTTTTTGTATACATTTTAATAACTTTGTTTAACAGTTCTATCTGATTATTAGATAGACTTCTGTCCATTTTAGACAGAACTGAATGACGACACTGCTCACATTCTCCCTCTTGTAGCGAACAAGAGGGAGAATGTGAGCAGTGTCGTCGTTCAGTTCAGTCTAATATGGATAGAAGTCTATCTAATAATCAGATAGAACTGTTAAACAATTGAATTAAAATGTATACAAAAAAGTATTATAACGATTGCTTTAATGTTATTAGTAATAGAAAGGCTAACATTATAATACTTTCTCATTTGCCATCAGCATTCAGCAAATACACATTTATATCATTTAAACAAATCTTTGAATGACTAACGAACATTTAATTTCGCAAACCTTGCAGACTTAAGCCCCGTTCACACCAAGAACGATAACTATAAAGATAACTATAAAG
>NW_015659312.1:2386536-2388535 GCF_001515625.1 Sinocyclocheilus rhinocerous
TCTGCAAGGTTTGTGAAATTAAATGTTCATTAGTCATTCAAAGATTTGTTTAAATTATATAAATGCGTATTTGCTGAATGCTGATGGCAAATGAGAAAGTATTATAATGTTTGCCTTTCTATTACTAATATTAAAGCAATCGTTATAATACTTTTTTGTATACATTTTAATAACTTTGTTTAACAGTTCTATCTGATTATTAGATAGACTTCTGTCCATTTTAGACAGAACTGAATGACGACACTGCTCACATTCTCCCTCTTGTTCGCTACAAGAGGGAGAATGTGAGCAGTGTGCGCTCAGGCGCTGGCGTTCACTCAGCCGTCAAAATAAAAGTCCCGCCTCGAACACAATCGGCCAACCAGAAAAACTTATCGGCCTTGGCGATATATCGGTCGACCACTAATAGTGACCCATTTCAAACTAATGCAATGTAATAGGGTTGGGCCGATAGACGATGCCATCATCCATCGCCGATGGCTGACATGTTGAGCCGGCATCGTGATTCCCCACGACCCCCCCCAGGGCTCTACGCTTACTTTTCTTTTTAGGAGCACCTTCTAATCAATAATCCAAAATGGAATGAATCAAGTGACTGTCTTTATGAATGGGTAATCATGAATCACTGACTCACTAGATTCGTTTAAAAACGCCCGTTCATTCATAAACGAAACACCGCTATGTTTGAATGGAGATGTTCAGCGGCTCCGCTGTCTTTGTTTTAAACTATTTTCGACGACAAAATGGAGCAAAATCAGACAATAGTGTTATAGTCAGACAATGTAAGTCACTTAATATTAACTTCTTGTTTATTGAACTGTTGTATTAAATCAGTATCACATTTACAAACTCCCTTAAAAATCATTAAAAGCTGTCACTCATCTTAGTTCATCGCGAGCTCACATTTATAATCAACGAAGCTCTCTACACTGCGCAATGAATCTCTTATTTACACCCTGTCTACACTTTGCTTATGAAAGGATTCGTGAGATATGTCTGTGATACATTACTCAACACTGCAAAAACACGTAGAAACCTTTGAAGCTCCCCTGAGCGCAATCACAAATATGATGATGATCTGGTCAGTCGCACTGGTGCTCCTAAAATTTTTTTCATAGTCTCACGCAGTAGTTTTCAGTCACAAATGCGACTGAAATGGTCGCACTGTAGAGCCCTGCCCCCCTCTCTAACCCGCCCGCAAAAAACATCTTAATTAATCACATAATATTGCCCAGTGTAATGCATGGCATGCTTTAAATTTCCGCGCAGTTGCTTCAAATAATTGTTTTCTTCTAATTACTTAATAACATAATGAAGTTGTTCCCGATCACCATGGGCGTCACTAGGCCATTTTTAGGGGGGCTCAGCCCTAAAATTTTGCGATTAGCTCTATACTTCGATCGGACTCCTCCCCGTCTTTCAGAGCATTCTTTTTCAATCAGCAGACCGTGGCGGCGCAGAGCGAGAAACAGAGGACAAGGTGTGTGTTTAACGATAGATTTATAATATCTGCATCTGTGCAGTTCTGTTCTTTGTCATAAATACAGTTTACAAAATATCAATCGGTTCCCCATCTACTGTAGCCTAAGTTTTCGCTGCGTTCACCCCTCATCACACCACAGCTTTTTCCTCCAGTGAAAATGAAGCACATATGAATGCATACTTTATAAAACAATCATGTTGCCATTTTCATTTGAAAATGTAACTTTCAGTGTAATACATTTTCCAGTGCATGTGGCAAAAAGGTTTGCATACTTGAGCTAAGGAAAGAGGGTTGTACTAGAAATGCAAACAGTAAAATTTTGTGTGTGTACAGTAAACAGGTGTGTGTGTGTGAGAGAGAGATCATGAAGACTTGTATTTTGCTTATTCAGTTATATGTTATACCTATCTATGCAATACAGTGGAATACTGCACTTTTTGGTATATACATTTAGCATAACACCCCTATTAGTCAAACATTATATATATATATATATATATATATATATATATATAT
>NW_015659312.1:2389863-2392442 GCF_001515625.1 Sinocyclocheilus rhinocerous
TTTTATTTGAACTAGCACCTCATGACTACACCACGTTATGCACGAGAAGCTGCAAAAGACACAGGCGCAAGTGAAATGTACAAAACATGGTGACATTAATTTTTAAGTACATATAATGGGCAATATATTGCGTCACCAAAAATGATTGAGGTCATGTACATATATTGCGCGATAACTCGATATATTGATTATTGCGACAGGCCTAACTAGAATCGCCCCTGCCGATCACAATACAAATTACATTCAAGTTACATTCAAAATGAACACAGTTAAAACAGTAAAGATTTTATTGTGCAAAAATGCCAAACGGATTATAGGCTAGATGTTCTACACAAACTAAAAACAGCAACAAAATTCAAAATAATTTAAATTAAATTAGATTAAATAGGCTAGAACTTGCGGGTCAGGGTTTTTATGTTTGGCTTGTTTAATGTTTATTACTGGGAGAAAAGTAAACTGTATTTAGACATGTCCCACATTTTGGTAATAGGGTTGAAAAAGTTGAAAATAAATTATCATGCAATATTTTGTCTGACTTTCTGAGGTTGACAATCTGTTTTTATTTTCTCAAGGCACACCCTCTCACTGATCATTTGCTGAAATAGATTTTTAAAAAAAAGCTTTTTTCTCTTTAATTTGTAATCTATTAGTGGAAAGTACCAGGAAATTAACATTCACCCAGACATTTATTTTTGTTTCTGTGTTCTCAGTATCAACAAGATGCACATACTAGCTTTAAGTTTAGCTTTGCTTCCTCTGAATAGGCATAATTAATGCACCCACTCAT
The DNA here is from genome assembly GCF_001515625.1 of Sinocyclocheilus rhinocerous. Lineage (NCBI taxonomy): Eukaryota > Metazoa > Chordata > Actinopteri > Cypriniformes > Cyprinidae > Sinocyclocheilus > Sinocyclocheilus rhinocerous. The sequence goes on from NW_015659312.1 coordinate 2,390,651, forward strand.
GTATCAGCATATACACAAGTACACAAATCTAGAATTAATATGATGAATACAATCTCTCAGTGTGGGTTTCACCCCGAAAGAACAGGCTCGGCCAAAAATAGGAATGCGGAACGTTCCTCATCTGGATCTCTGTGGAGAAAATCCCTCCCACCTGCTGCTGGGCCGTTTCCATGACAACACATGAGTCCAGCTTTTTCAAGACCTGTCCCTTGGCACCCCAAATCACTGAAAGCCTGGACACCTACCCAAAGGACTTTGCTCTGAGCTCTGTCATTTTCCTACTGCAAAACTACTTCATTCTCACATATACCCACATTCATCATTTAGACAAATTGTTTTTTTTCTCTCTTAAACGGTTCTTGTTACTAGAGCCTTGAAATAGAATCTGTGGAGCTACTGTTTATTGATCAATCTGTCATTGGGCATCAGGTATTACTACTGCTGTGGATCCAGAGACATTTGCCACCTCGTCCTAATATTCAAAAGGAGTCAGTAATTCCCACAGTTTGAGTTTAAAATCGGTGAAGGGGGTGTGATCTAGTCTATACCAATTGCACTCAACACTTTTTGTCAGTATTATCATGAAAAATAGCACTCCGTGTACATCTGTGCAGTGCTGCAGGCTTCTAGAGCCCCATTTGATGAGATTTAAATTAATTCTGCCTCAATCCCAAATCCCCCCCACTGTGCTCCACAGTATTAACAGAGCTCAGTCGCCGCCCCTTCACAGCGGCTCCTCAGCAACATCCTCTCCTGGAAACATGCATGTTAATGCATGTGAATTCATACAGGAGAACCAATGTGTTTTGCAACAGGCCGTAGTATGTTACAGAAACTGTACATCACGCTACACACCCTCCAGCTTGTGTTAACATTAGTAGTTTATAGGGATGTAACGATTCACTCAACTCACGATTCGATTCGATTCACGATTTTGATTTCACGATTCGATTCACGTTTTTATTGCTGTAATATTGATGTTACTTTGAGTAGTCAATAGACTGTCAAATCCCTTCACTGAAATTTGAAGTCATTACTTTTTTTTGATTGTTTTTTATTTGTATTTTTTATTTGCCTTTAGCGCAGTCTTAAGCACACAACATTCTGTTTTTTTTCTTGCGTCAATAACAGCTATTGAGACTTGAGGCCAAGTAATGTTTCTTTTTGAATGGCTTTAGATTGAATGCTATGTGATCATGCTTTCTCAGTCTTTATTAGCTGTAAGCCCTTGGCAAACACTTACAATTCCGAGTTTGTATTATAAGCGGTTTCCTTATCCTTTGATTTTCATGAGGTGATAAATGTACTGGCTGATTTAGGTGAATCTCAGTCTCTCTCTCTCTCTCTCTATCTATCTATCTATCTATATGTATATATATATGTGTGTGTATATATATATATATATATGTACAGTGCACAGCATAAATGAGTACACCCCCTCTGAATAAATATAAAAGATGTATTATTAATGATCACTAATATAATTCATGGAAAGATGGCAAAATTTAAACATTAAACATATACTTAATAAAAACAACAAAATATATGCCAATATTTTCTGTAAGATAAGTAAATTAGCCAATTTTGTTTAAATGAAGGATTGCAGAAATGAGTACACCCTAGATTTAATTCAGAAAATGTGTAATATTCTAGTACTCTGACCCTTCTTGGCACTGAGTGTACAAGTTCATGATACATTTTCACATCTGTGCTGTTTAACTCCTGGAGGATGACCTCCTTAAATGCCCTGGTCTTTAATGGGGAGTGTTGCTCAGCTCGTCTCTACAGAATC
>NW_015659312.1:2392453-2406295 GCF_001515625.1 Sinocyclocheilus rhinocerous
TATATATAAAATAGTGTTTAAAAATGTTAATTTTTTTTCATGTTCTGTGAACTTTCGTTGTCCTTTTTGCCCTTAGCACAGTTTTCTCAAGGAAGAAGAAAAAAAAAGAATTGCTAAGGATACATTATACTGGTGCTCTCACAGTGAGTTGAAGCTGTGATATGAGATGCTCAGGGTCCCATCCATATTTAATTAGTCTCCAATGTACTGAGATCTGCTGAGGGCAACACAGGCCTGAGGAAGGCTATTATTGGACTGGACAAGTTCAGCCTAGCACAGGATGTTTTTGCCCCTCCCATCCGGACTGACCACCATATTGCTGATGCCTCTAATTTAATACACAGCACTGGGGTGTTTATCTAAATGCTTTTATGCAGGTTCTGTAGTCCTTTGTGATGATTTTCACACTAAATCAAGCTGTGTTGCACCTGAAGTGACAATTAACTGTGATTAAAAAGCAGATCTTTTGTGTTGATAGAAATCCATCTAATCACATTGAAACGGCAAGCATAAGCCTTTATTGTTCATCTATCTGTTGTTTACTTCAGACAGTGAAGAACCTTGAAAAACTCTCTGCATTTTCACATTAAGTGTCTACAGGCAGTCACACACACAACTTGCAGCATCCTAAAATCGAAACCATAGTTTTCTATCAATCTTTGCACACCAAAGCTGTTCATCATCTCTCGACAGCACCTGATATGACTTTGTGGACTCAGACTGCTCAAAATTCTTATGTGCCATTCAAAAATCGTATACAAAACAAATATTTTCAAGTGACATGTATATTGTAGGCTAGAAGATACCTTGTTTATAGACAGTTTTTCAATAACAAGTTTGTCTGTTTGTGGTACTTTATTTCTTGTAATCTTTTTTTTAATACAACAACCTATAAAACTTCATGTTCATTCATGAAAAAGTGCAAAAACCTTTGTCTTTTGAATTTCACTCTTTAGGACTTTCCATCTTGAATATTATCAGGAGTTGACTTTGAACTGAACATATACATGTTCTGTGTGCTATACCTCAATTTTGTCCTACCCGTGATGCGGTGTGGTTTTTCTTGTCCTGTGTTTTACCCCCTTAAGCACCCCAGTAATTGTTTTACATACAGTTCTAATGCATGAAATCTAGTTTTGATATACGAGTCAGTAATGCTTATTTTGCATCTTTTTTTCTTTTTTTAAATAGACTGTGTGATCTGGGATGAAGTCTCATGAAGTCTTCCATTGGAGCTGACATTCACAGTCAGCAGAATCATCCTCCACCAGACAAAGACCTGCTCATTGCCCATCAACAGAGTCCCCCTGCACTGTACCGTCTTACTCCCTGACCATGGCTAGTCGAAGAAAGTCTACAACACCCTGCATGATCCGACCGGATGACTTGGTGACTGCAGACGATCCAGAAGAAATGGATTCCTGTGTGGATGGTCCAGAAGAGAATGGATCCTCACATGTGTCTTCTAGTGACGACTGGACGGATAGGAAGAGTTCTGTGAACTCTGTGCAGGAAGCAACAGAGCTGGAAAAACCTGAAGTGAAAACACAACCACAGAGGAAACTCCAGGGAGGCTATGAGTGCAAATACTGTCCCTTTTCCACACAAAATCTCAACGAGTTCAAAGATCATGTCGATTCCAACCACCCCAATGTTATACTCAACCCACTGTACTTGTGTGCGGTATGCAACTTCAACACAAAAAAGTTTGATTCTTTGACAGAACACAATGAGAAGTGCCATCCTGGGGAGAGCAACTTCAAGTTCAAGAGAATCAAACTCAACAGTCAGACCATTCTAGAACAGACAATCGAAGGTTCGAACTGTGCAGTCATCTATGATACAACCAGCCCTCAGTCAGGAGAGGACTTTACTGCATTTCCTCTGAGCAAATCCAGTACTGTTAAGGTGGGTAAGCCTAAAGCAGGTAGTTTACGGTTGCAGGACTATATTCCGTTGGACAAAGTCGCTCAAGATCTACCGAAAAAGCAAATTACTGCAGTGAATGTGAACGGGACTGTGATAATTCCAGATGCAACTCTTAAGGATGGCCTCTCTCATATAATGCCATCTTTGCAACGCCCGCCTAACTACAACTTAGTACCAAAAATTGCTGTCCCCTTGAACACTTTAAAATACAACCCCTCGCTAGATGGCAACTTGACCCTCATCACCTCTTTCAACAAGTTTCCATACCCTACCCAAGCAGAGCTCTCTTGGCTCACTGCAGCCTCCAAACACCCCGAAGAACAAATCAAAGTGTGGTTCACTACCCAACGGCTAAAACAAGGTATTAGCTGGTCTCCCGAGGAGGTTGAGGAAGCACGAAAGAAGATGTTCAATGGAACAATTCAGCCTGTCCAACAGGCATTCACTGTCTTTCCTGCTCAGTTAACTCAGTCCACTAAAGCTTCACAGCCCCTTATCCAGACCGTCCCTTGCCATGTTCTTGGACAATCTGGCCTAGTGTTGGCACCAGTTTCCAATGGCTCAACTGCTACCGGTGCTCCTCTCGCACTAACAGTGACAAATCAGATAGCACAGGGTGTCAAGAGGCCCCATACAGCACCACTGGTTGCCCCAGAGATAAAGAGGCCTTCAATAATTCAGTCCGTTCAGAGTACTCCCAAGTCTGTCTCTCCAACACCAAGCCTTTCTTCAGATTGTGAGAAAACCCCTGATCAGATCAGAGAGCTGACCACCAGCTATGCTCAGTGCCAGTTTCCTGATGATGAAGAAGTGTATCGTCTCATCGAGACGACTGGCCTCTCATGGGGAGAGATCAAAAAGTGGTTCAGCGATCAGCGCCATGGAAACTATAAGGCAGTGCAACAGATTAAAACAGACCTCTCTTCGAACGACAGCCAACCGCATAAGCCTGTCGCCACACAGTTTCCACTACTAGAGAGAGTTAAAGGCAAATCCTCTGAGCAAATGAAAAAGTTAGAGGAGAGTTTCCAAAGGACTAGCTTTCCAACCCAGGCTGAGATAGAGCAACTTGTGGCAGACACCAGGCTCTCTAAAAACGAAATTGATTGCTGGTTCACGGAGCGCCGTGCACTACGAGACAACCTGGAGCAAGCCTTGCTCAACTCGATGGGCTCAAAAAGGCTGGAGCATCACCTTCAAAGGGGGACACTGAATGGAGTCCATGAGCAGGACAGCAGAGTCAGGGACTCACCTCTTCCCATTCTGACATCCTCTGCGTGTCCAGAGGCCATTGATGGCAAGTCTCTCTGCCTTCTTAAAGACGTGTTTGCACAAACCCAGTGGCCCTCACCAGAGGAGTACAACCAACTAGAAATCCAAACAGGGTTAGCTCGTACAGAAATTGTCCGGTGGTTTAAGGACAACAGATCTGCTTTGAAAAATGGAACATTAGATTGGATGGAGCAATTTCAAAGTCTTAGCAACAAGAGACCGAATGGACAAAACAATACGTTGATCTCAGAGCAGGCCCAGAGTGTCCTACAAAGGCACTTTCAAGAGACAAAGGTACAAAAAGGGGAGGGTTTTGAGAAGCTTGCAGAGCAGTCGAAACTAACCAACCAGGACATTGTCGAATGGTTCACCAGTAAGTTGGGCCACAACATGCCTGATATCAGCAAGAGCAAGGACCAACATGGACAGGCGAGTGTAGATGGTAAGAGGTGGGTTTCCTTGGCAGCTGACATTGATGGCAAAGATTACGATGCACAGAAAGTGGCACGAGACCTTGAAGTGCTATCGGCAGAGCACAGAGTGACAGGATGAAGTGATAAAGGTAATAGTCCTTTTTTATTTTAACTATCTGGTTGATATTTTGAATGGAGAAGGAGCGAGAGAGTTGCTTTCCCTGAGAAATAGCTGCTTCTCGTGATAATGTAGCAGATGTGGTTGTAAGACACCCAGAATGTCGTACGTCTGTAATTTAGCCTTTAGAAAAACAGCTTGGCAGCGAGAGAGAGGGCAGAGCTCAAATTTTGTGTGCTGGGAGGGGGGCGCAGTGTCAATTTTGGATTTTATTTCAAAAACATCATCCATAATTTATGTGAGTCAAGTAGCATTTGTTGCTTGTTCTGTTGCAGAAGAAAACAGGCTGCTATGACCGAACTAGATGGGCCTGATGATTAAGGAATGACATCTATTGTCATGAATGGAACCAATGATATCATAATCTGGATTTGAGGTCATCGGAGACTAGATGAACTGGGAGCATCTGTGAAACACTGTCTGGAGAGTGACCATGGAGTGCCAAAGTTTGACTGCTATGTTGTTACTAATATGCGTTTGTTTTTTAAAAGGGCCCTTGTAAATATTTTTTTCTGTACTTCAACAGATTTGTAAAATTTTTTGAAGATGAGACTTTTGTTACGTTTATAATAGGAGTCCCAAGACATTTCCCTTGACCCTTATAATGGAATGTTCAATCATTTTTGTGAGTGGACACAAAACTAACCCACCTGCTGGCGAAGCTGGTATAAAACAATGTGGTCCATGAAGGCACTTAATATTTCAAGTGGACACATACAAGCGGTGCTTCAATAAAAACTATCTCATTCCAGAAAACGAGGTGATATTTTAGGCTTTTGTTTGGACCATAAACACATTGCCTGCGCTCTCATACTGTACCTTATCGCCAAGGGTAGAGAGCCCACCTGACTGACATGATCAAAACTGAAATCAGTACAATACAGAGATGCACAGCACATGTTTATTTGTAGTTATAGGCTAATTTCTGACAATATTACAGTAACTAATTTTTCCACTACTTGGCTGTGAACTGCTTTCAGCGCGCTTAAGTGTATTTCTTTTTCCTGCAGCTGCTTTAGTGTCATGTTCAGACATGTATCAGGACTACTGTACTGCTACCAAGAATCCTGCTTGCTCTTTATAAGAACCAGTCTGCTGTAATTCAATAAAACACAACTGATTGAAAGCCTGCTTCGAGTCTCATTGGTTACACATCAGCAGTTTATTATCTAAACGCAGATATTTGAAAATGTAGTTTTTTTAAATAATTTATATGGGTTGTATTCACATAATTGACCACAATTATGTGTAACGTAGTGAGAACCTTAAGACCGCTTTATGAAGTCGTTAGAAGTCTTTTATGTTGACGTCTCATTCGGGGCGTTTTGAAACCGGAAGCGGCTACTTTGTGGCGCTACTTTTGGTGAAGCGAAGGTTTCTTATCATTTTATGTGAGTATATTTTCAAAAATATCGCAGATAAGTAGTTTAAATGTTTTTAAAAAATGATCGTAAACGAAAATGCCATAGCTTACCAATTAGATCTATAAATTAGTACATTTCGTTAAAGAGATAGTAATGCCATTATTTATCGTTCATCATTCACTTCCAAATTCTTCATCATTCTCAGTCACCATTCACTTCTATCTACATCTATATATTTTCCCACTCAATAAAAGTGAATGGTGACAGAAGTTGTTATTCTTTATCATATCTTCTTGTGTTCCATTGAAGAAAGAAAGAAAGACAAGTATTGAATAACACGAGGATGAAATAATAATAATCATTATTATTATTTTATCTGGTAGACTATCCCTTTAAATGTTCTTTTCAAAGCACGTTTGCCAAACGAGTCAAAGCAGCACGTGAGTTTGTGGGTTGAATTTATGCTCCCCCCCCCCCAAGCAGTCCTATAGCTTCCCGATATGTCTCTAAGTTCAGTGCAGTCCACCTTGTCCACTCTGAAGTCATGTCAGGCAGATATTGGAGCTTGTATGGACATGGTATCAGATGTTGCGCTGGGAATAGTTGAAGCACAAGGTGAGTGATTTCTGAAAGATCATGTGACTTTGAAGACTGGAGTAAAGGCTGCTGAAAATTCAGCTTTCTTTTGGACATACATTTTAAATTATACTTTACCTTTGTCTTTTATTTCAGGTATGGATAACAGTCCAGCTCTGAAGAAGCTGGAGGAGATGATTCTGGAGTGCTCCAGACTGGACAGAGAAATCAATTATTTTGTGGAGTCTGTTGATGAGAAGACTGCTCAGGTTTGTCTTATTGACTGTCGTGACTTTGAAGACTGGAGTAAAGGCTGCTGAAAATTCAGCTTTCTTTTGGACATACTTTTTAAAATGTACTTTACCTTTGTCTTTTATTTCAGGTATGGATAACAGTCCAGCTCTGAAGAAGCTGGAGGAGATGATTCTGGAGTGCTCCAGATTGGACAGAGAAATCAATTGTTTTGTGGAGTCTGTTGATGAGAAGACTGCTCAGGTTTGTCTTATTGACTGTCACTGGTGCTTCATTTTGACCACCATTGAGCCACCGTGGCTTTCCCTCGTATGTCCTGTAGGTCAGACGTGAACCTCCCGAGGCCATGTTTCATCTGAGGAACTCTGTAAAGGAGCGTTTCACTGAGCTTACAGCTGGAGTTACAGATGCAGACCTGCAAAGGCACAGCAAGGTTGTTGCCTTCAGAGACAGTGTCAGGAAATATGCCATGCAAGGTGAGGAACTCACCCTTTTTGCAACACAGCATTCACAAAGGCCGCATGTTATAAGTGAAGTGATGCAGTTCCTAAATGTATATTTATGCATCTGTATATGCAGCAGGTCAAACTGCTGCTGAGAATGAAGAGGAGTTGGATGAGGACATTGCTGTAACACAGAGCCAGACAAACTTCATCTGCCCTCTCACCCAGGTAAATATCAGCACCATTTCACGTCATCACGTCAGTGCACAAGCCCTTGAGTTAAAAGTTCACATTTGTAGTGGTGTTTTTGTGTGTTATTTGAATTGCAAGAATAAGAAAAATATAGAAATGTCATATCATACAAACTTTTTTTACTGTACCTTGTTCTGACAGGTTAAGATGGTCAATCCAGTGAAAAACAAGAAATGCGTTCATCACTATGACCAAGAGGCTGTACTTGAAATGATTAAGGCTAAGCACAAAAATAAGAAGAAATTTCGGTATGTAGCCACTGCTCAATTCTGTCTTTATGTTGTCCCAAATAAGTATACAGTTACTATGCATAATTCATTTCCATATCCTGCAACCAACAAATATCAACGTAAACTTTTTATTTATTTACTTACTTTTTTGGGGGGAAGTGTTCTCTTTCTTTATATTTGAGCTTCATACACTTACGCAACCATTCAAATGTTTGGGGTCGGTAAGATTTTAAAATGTTTTTGAAGATAGAATATACAGTTTGTACAGTATAAAAACCATTACACCTATGAAGAGTCCCTGTAAACCACATATGCCAATGTGTGTGTGTGTGTGTGTGTGTGTGTCCTTAATGTACAGTATTTGTAAACATTTTAAGGAACACTGGATATTATTTAATGACATTTTCCCATTTTTTTGTGACCTTATCTAAAGTGAACTCCTTATTACCAATTAACAATTCCTTTACTATGAGCTAATTAAACAATAATAATTGTTAATTATTTATTTATTTAATGAATGAAGAACTCACCATTTGTATAGAGTCTACTAATGTATTAACTATTGTTTATAAACTATGAATTAAAGATGAACTAACAGTTTAATAATTTTAAATACTTTATTAGTGTATACTTATAAAGTGTTACCACTGTTTTCAGTTTTAATTATTAGTCTTCAGTGTCACATGATCCTTCAGAAATCATTATAATATGCTGATTTGCTGCTAAAAAAAACATTTTAATGTTAAACTTATTTAATGTTATTTATTAAATCTTGAACTTATACCAGTGTTACATTTAATATCAATATTATCACTTTATCAATGTTAAAAAGTTTTGCCGCTTAATATATTTGTGGAAGGCACCATTTCTTTAGTGAATATGAAGTTCAAAAGCATGTAGAAAGTTCTAAACATTTATTTGAAATAGATTTTTTTTGTAACATTGTAAAATTCTTTACTCTCACTTTTGATCATTTTAATGTATCCTTTGAACTGTAGTGTATAGAATAATATAACAGCCACTGTTGCCAACCTTTCTGTCATTCTTCACAGCTGTCCAAAGGTTGGCTGTGGAAACGCAGATGTTCAGCGGTCAGACCTCGAGTTGGACTTGCTTATGAAGAGAATGATTCAGAACCACAAGAGACAGAGTGGAAAAACCTAATTTGACTAAATCAGTCCTGCAGATGGTATAGTTGTTCTGTCTTTAATGGGAAAATGGTTTTGCCTGAATGTCGAAATGTAGAACTGGAGTTTTGTTGTAAAATCTGTTTCATGTTATAGTTAATATATAACACATTTATAGTTCGTTTGTAATACAAAAATAAAGGCACTATTCTTGTCAATGCTGACATTTTTTACATTTACATTGTCATTTAGCAGACGCTTTTATCCAAAGCGACTTACAAATGATGACAATAAAAGCAGCCAAAACTAACAAAAGAGCAACAATATATAAGTGCAAATGACAAGTCTCGGTTAGCCTAACGCAGTACACGTAGCAAGGTATTTATATATATTTACAAATTTATTTATTTTTAAATAAACCTTTGTACATTCGTTCTCATATTAACTCACTGTCAAACCTCAGATGAACTAGGCATTTTATCCTGCAATCCTTAGTCAAACAGAGTAAGTTCATCTCTAGCAATGAAAATAAAAACCAACTTCTTTTCAAAACTCCATTCACAACCAAATATTTATTCAACATAATTGCACTGTAAAATCATCCATTAGAATCAGGCCAAAAGCCTGTTTTATTGTACTCCACCATGCCACAAAGACATGAAATCAGCATGAGACATGAAAAACTCCACTGGGTATTAAAACCAGCTTAAATTGTACAGGTTTATTACAGTATCTGCACCAACCCTTTGACTGCCCCAAAAACCTTGTGTACAACAACTAATTAAAACAATACAAACTTTGGAAATTCTTCCATGTGGAAAATTCAGTGATGCATTTTATGTCCAGGCACATAAAAAGGACAGTCTTGATTGGTTAGGCCCGGTCAATATTAAACCAGCATCCGAATTTGGCCCTAAGACCCTAACAGACATTACAGGAAAAGGACCTCATGATCAAAATTCTCAGACGGTTCTGTGTGATTAGTTATATGAGACAAAGGGACACAGACGTAGACTTAAACAACCCATTATTTAACTCCAGAGCTTCCCATGCATTGAATTTTCATAATTTTGACAAACAGCATTTCATGGAGTGAATTATTGAAGATTAAATCATTGTAATTCTTACATTAACAAGTAAAAAAAAAGAAAAGAAAAACACACTCAAACCGCCCGACCACATTTATATAGACCAAGACAAGTTTTTTTTTTTTTGCTCATAAATCAAAAAATGGAGAGGGCATAAGTCTTTTGCCCTTAAGAAAACCGTCTTGTGGAAAAACAAAACAAAAAAAAAACAATTTTGTCACAAAAGGCAAAAAGAAAAAAAGAGCAAAGGCATGTCCACATTATCTGACTGTATTTGAATGAATAATATTGTGAATATGGATATATACGTCCTTACAAAACACCTGTAATGTTACACGTACAAGACATTTATTTCACATGATGTGCATTTAAAAACAAACCTTATATGACTGTCTGTTTATCAGGTAACTGAACATTTAGATTGATGAGAGCTCTGCTGGTCAGTCCTGCGAGCTCTGTGTCCTTGTCCGTTCTTGTGAAGGTTCAACACGCTAATACTGGGAGTCTCTGAGTCCGTTTCAGTGTTGGTCCATGTCCCCATGTCTCTTTGCACCGGTCCAAGCGTGGTGGAGGATTGTAGCGGTTGAGATTCTTAAATCGCCATGGCCGTTCTATCCGATGGTGACGCCGAAACCACACTGAAACTTGTTCTTGCGGTGGTTAAGGAAGGCTCCTAAAGCTAACGATAGAGGAAGGGGTACTAGCTTCTTTTCCAGCGTCGCTCCCACCACCCAGTTGCTATCTAAAGAACCTGAAGAACAAGAAGAGGAGAGGGAAGCTTAGCAATAGAACCAAACTGGAACAAGCATGAAAGTAGGTCTGCACGATTAATCGGAATAAAATCTAAATCGGCTGTTTTCAGAGCGAAGCATGGCACTGTGTTCTTACGCGTGAGCATCTCATTATCCTCTGGACTTTGAGCGCCTCAGAGTGGCTCCATTCACAGTGCATGCTGCTCCATGCAGACTCAATCTCTGTATCTGTTCTGAGTTTGGGGTCATTTTAATATTCATTTGGGGACACCATATGCATCAACAATCTGGTCAACCAAACTTGTAATGCACTTAATCCCAAACTGGATCAATACCTGTAGCTTAAACGCTGACCAACAAAAGAAAGCTCTAAGGGCTTTCTCTGGTTTTCCATCAGTATAAATGCTTGATGGTTTAACATTTGAAACTAAAGAGATTAATTGTAAAAAAGTGTTGTAATTTTACAGTTGAAATGTAAATAAAATACAATCAAGTTTATATTATACAATAATTTATAATACATATATAATATTTTTTCTTAAATACTGAGTGTTTTATATTTTACAGTGAAGTGTCATAGTAATATTTGTTTTATTTAGTAATAATCATACTCTTAATATTAATAATAAATTATATTTTTCTTAAATGGCCAAAAGTTTTGGCAGTGATATAAATTTTGTGTTTTGCAAAGTTTGCTGCTTAAGCTGTTGTGGTGTTCATTCACATTGTTTCTAGATTATTGTGTAGAGTGATCAGATGCATTTTAAATAATTGCTAAAAGCTTCATTGGCCAAAAAATAAACTTTTCAAAAAAAAAAAAAATCCTGAAACAAAATGACCAGCTAACATTAATTGACTAATCATATCAGCAGCACATGTAAAAGTGTGAATGAGTACGTACGTACAAAAATGTTCAGATTTATAAAGCCATGCGTACGCCAGAACCTGTGCAAAATTCCCTTTGTAATACCCAGTCAGCGGAAGATTGTGCTTACATAAATCTCAATATGAGATACGTACTATAAATGCTTTTTGAGACATCACATTGCTATTCAAATTTATGCAATTTTGCCTATAAAGTAAACATATATTTTAGAATGTGTTTATGGAAAGAGATAGGCCTTATTTTTTTGCAGTGTAAATAACTCTGACTCTCCGCGTTAATAACAAAACATTCTGAAAATAAAACGTGCATATCTTACGGTTTCCTTCAAATTCTATCTTTTAAATATGTTGTTTGTCACAATATTGGGAAGAGCACGAAAGGGGTTATCATTAGGCTGCTGTCTGTGCGCGACACCTGTGAACAGAGGTTATACTGTCATCAGACCAATGGACTGTTTGATCAACGAGCGCATGTCTGTCGTTACCGTCTATGTTCCAAAGCCATCAAACAAAGTCATTGCAGTGTGTGTGTCCGTACGGTGCGCACATATTTACGCCTAGTTAATTTTTTTTATAAATCCCGATATGTGTGTGGAAAATTGCGTACGCACATTTCCATGCCCATTTTATGCGTACGCAACATTTATACATCAGGCCCCAGGTGTCAAGAAGGGCAGCAAAGAAGCCACTTCTCTCCAAGAAAAACGTCAAGGACAGACTGAAATTCAGCAGGAAGTACAAAGATTGGACAGCAGAAGACTGGTGCAAAGTTATTTTCTCTGATGAAGCTCCCTTCCGACTGTTTGGGACATCTGGAAAATCGATTGTTCGGAGAAGAAAAGGTGAACACTACCATGAGTCCTGTGTTGTGCCAACAGTGAAGCATCCTGAGACCATCCATGTGTGGGGTTGCTTTTCAACCAAGGGAGTGGGCTCTCTCATAATTCTGCCCAAAAACACTGCCATGAATAAAAAATGGTATCAAAACGTCCGGCAAGAGTGACTTCTTCCAACAATCCATGAGCAATTTGGTGATAAAGGCGAGTGGACAAGCAGAAGCCCACAAATTGTGATCAAGTCCGAGAACTAATAAGACAAGAATGGATCGCCATTAGTCAGGATTTGGCCCAGAAGCTAATATCCAGCATGCCAGAGCGAATTGCAGAGGCTATGAAGAACAAGGGTCAACACTGGAAATATTGATTCATTATATTTTTTTGCCAATAAAAGCCTTTAAAACTTATGATATGCTTATCATTGTTTTTCAGTATACCATAGAAACATGTGGAAAAATAATCTACAAATACTGAAGCAGCAAACTTTGCAAAACACAAAATTTATGTCACTGCCAAAACTTTTGGCCATGACTGTACTATTTTTTATTTTACAGTGAAATATTACAATTAGGGCTGGGCGATATGGCCAAAAAATTATCACAATAAAATTGTACATATCATTCGATATTGATAATTATCATGATAAATTTCAAATCTTTATTTCTGTTAAGTTTAAAGGCAAATTTTTGCTCTTAAGTGAAAGTTGTAGAATCAGACTGTTAATTGTGGTTTTAAACTACTCTCAGAAGATGCAAACACTTCACGCTTTTGAATTCTTTACACTTTTCCAGGTGTTTTTCCTAAACAAAATAAATATCTTAATAGAAGAATTAATTTCTTAATTTCTGCATGTTCTAATCAGTGATATTGTTTCAAATCAAGAAACAGGTTCAGGTGTTGCCTGACCTTGGCACGTATCCTCAGCAAAGTTTGCAGTATTAATAATATTTAAAAAAAATTGTCTCTTAGAAATGCACATTTGACAGTAGCTTGAACTGACAGAAGTAGTAGCTTTATGTTCATTATCAAAAACAATAACATCTGTAAAAATTATAACAACCTAATTTTTATCTGGTGAAATTTAATTATTCTGACTGTTTGAGTTTTATTAAAATTAACCGTTGGTCTTCCATAGTCGCATACATTTAGATCATGATAACCACAGTTAAAACCCACACATATAACACCTCAATACAATGGTAAAAATGTAACTATATGATTTCCAGGTATTGAAAAACAAAGTAAATGAAAAACAGTAGTCTAAATACATTTAATATAAATGCATATTATGCTATAGCTTAATCACAAAAAATACTGTAATTATATTCCATTACTCATTTAATACATTTAAAGGTCCCATATTGTACACCTTTCTGGAGTTTTATTTTAGGTTTTGATGTCCTTAAGAATATATATTTGCGGTATAAGTACCAAAAACCATCTCAATATATTTTTACAGCTCCTTTCTCAGGAGCTCTGCTGAGAACAGGTCGATTTTGGCCTGTCTAATTAATATTCATGAGCCTCCAGGAAATTTCAGTTTTGACAATATGGGACCTTTAATGTCCACACCACATTAATAATATAATAAAATTCGATATGAATATCCCACATTTCTGGCACAATACCATGTTGCAGTTAGTGTTACTACATTAAATCCATGGTAAATGATGGCGATTTGTAGACTGAAAAGTCTTCAGACTGTATCATTGCGCACAGTGTTTCTCCTCTTTGTCAGAGCTGTTTCAACTGGCTTTAAACTAGTTTAACCCTTGTGTGGTGTTCATATTTTAGTTACTCAGCCAGTGTTCGTGGGTCAGGTGGACCCGCTGCATTTTTGGGTTTTTAATTCAACACAATTAAAAAATGTATGTTAAAATACTCAACTGATGTTTACTTCATCCCAATTACAAGCAATATAAACAGCCATATATGGTTGATATTTGCCCGTTTCCTTTGTTAGATCACATTTATGAATTAAAGTGCTACAACCTTGTGCGGGAACGGCAGGGGCAGAAACACAAAACTCACACTTACACTCACACACTTACAGACTCTCTCTCTCTCCCACACACACACACAAACACACATACACATACTAATAGCAGCCCCAGACAGTAGGAGGACAGAGTGAAGGTACACAGGACCTAAAATTTCCACTCTTTTATTAGCCCCGGGTCCAGTGGACCCGAACATCCTGTATGTAATATAAGTGTGTAGGGGGATGTACAGTGTGTGGTCATTG
>NW_015659312.1:2406440-2410881 GCF_001515625.1 Sinocyclocheilus rhinocerous
AGTGGACCCGAACATCCTGTATGTAATATAAGTGTGTAGGGGGGGGGGTGTACAGTGAGTGGTCATTGAAAATTTGTTCTGATATATGTTCTTCACAGAAAATGAGCCAAGGCCAATGAGTATGAGTTTGAAAAAATAATGAATCGTATCATTTTTCTTTTGACAAAAAGTGAAAACGGGTCCCACAGACCCGAACACCATACAAGGGTTAAATCAGCGAGTCATTTGTGTTATTCACTGAATTCAAGCACTTCACACTGGATCTCACAGCGCTGTTTAGTGGTTGCGTGACCGAGACTTATCAGCAAGTAAACACATCTGCACTAGTAAGCTTGCGCTGCGCTGCCGTTTGGACTTAATGGAATAATGGAAACATTATATTGAGGAAAATTCCATCACGATAATTATCGTTATTTTATCGTCCAGCCCTAATTACAATAGTATTATTTCTTTAGTTTTTATTTAGTAATTTTTATAATTTTATTTAGTAATAAAAATACTACTACTACTACAAACTATCATCATTATTATTTTATAGCCATATTGATAGCCCTTTTATAGCCATTTTTATCGCATTTTAAATTGTAATGGCAATTTTTAATCAGAAAAATCGCAATCAGATTGATTCCCCAAATCGTGCAGCCCTACACGATAGTATGCAAATAAATCAAATCAATCTCAGCCTGTTTTGAATGCAAACAGTTCAAGAAAGGTTTTTCAATACCTTTAAAAAGCAGATTTGCTTTAGGTACATCCAACTGATAACCAAACGACACGCTTGTGTCCTGCATCCGTGTGCTGGCCTCAAACTCTACCCCAATCTGGAGCTGTAGGAGGTGTTTAAATTCATAGTAGTGAGTTTAACATACTAAGGGTGTTACCTTGAGTAACCAATCTGTCATTTAATACATCTCTTTACTGTACGAAGTACCTGGTCATTGGCTTTGTGGTAATATGATGCATGTGCACCAGCTCCTCCAACAGTCAACGTGGCAACATAGTTACTACCTGAAGATGAAAACATACAGGTCCCATCAGTACATTCAATCAAATTATGATTTGCCAAACCTTAAATAAAAAATGTGACAAAGAATGATCTGCAAAGGACCACCTGTGTATCTGCCCACAAATGATGTGACGGTGCCCTCTTCTCCTGGCCTCCTGTGATAGACCAGTTCACCACCCAATACCAAAGCGGGAGACAAGGACTGGAGGTAGTGCGCCACAAGGATACCTAACAGACCAAACGTGAATGTAAGCTCCTACAGAAGACAGATTATCAGTAAATAATTCACATTTCTGTCTATTCCTCATCAAACTATTAAAGGGTTTGGGGTCAGTAAGATTTTTTGAAAAGAACATACTTTTATTAAGCAAGGATGCATTATATCAAATGTACATTAGTGAAAAGTGAAGTGACGTGTGGCCAAGTATGGTGACCCATACTCGGAATTTGTGCTCTGCAGTGCTCTGAATTTGTGCAGTTGGGGTTTGGTGCCTTGCTCAAGAAAATTCAGCTTTGCCATCACAGGAATAAATTACACTTTAAAATATATTCAAGCAGAAAATGGTTATTTTAAACTGTTATAAAATTTCACAATATTACTGTTTTTACTGCATTTCTGATTAAATAAATGAGCTTAAGTGAAAACATTACAAAAATCCTATGACCCCAAACTTTTGAATGGTAGTGTATATTAGGAATATAGCATAAAAAAAAAAACATAAAAATCTTCTTGTATAGTATTTTTGGAACTTGACAGTCATGGACAACAGCAACTGCAAGGTATGTTACCAGATCCAGCGAGAACATCTGGGTTGCCAATGGTAACAGCAGCTGTGAAGTCATCACCACGGTATTCGGCATCACACTGCCAGTTTACAAACTTGTGTTGCTGCGTCTGTAAGATGTAATTTATTCAGGCAATTAATAACAGTACACTATAAAGCAATGCACCTAATTTACACAACATCAGATTTCTGGACAAAGCTGCAATTTTAAAGGGCACCTATTATGCCCCTTTTTAAAAGATGTAATATTGGTCTTGGGTGTTCCCAGAATGTGTCTGTGAAGTTTCAGCTAAAAATACCCCACAGATAATTTATTATAACATGTTGAATATGACATTTTAACCGGTGTTCAGACGTACATGTTTGAACTGGAGTCAGACACAGATGAAGAAGAGACTCCGGCAGAAGAAACACCTATGAGAATGAACCAGGACGTTTCTGAATGGTTATTTGATACATTTATGTACTTGTAGAGTTTTCACATCCCATTTGCAAAGACGGATGAGCGACACACATACATACAAATACTTAGATAACGTTCGCTATGCGCTTCAATGAAATGACACTCACACAAATACGGTTAAAACATTAGCTAAGCACTATAACGACGTGACATTTATGTGAGGAATACTGTCGCGTCCTGTTCAAATATTACTTCTCGTACAGGTGCTCATGTGGCAAATGTATTGCCCCTCGTTCACAAAGCAGTCTGTGGTGAAATGATTTGTGCAGACATAAACGCATTTTGGAACATTTTGAGGTGCATTAACTTCAAAAATAAAAGAAATCCACTGCATCCTCAGTGGCTCAGATGTTGGGAGCACATGAAGACTTTTATGCTCAGGCTTACATCCAAACACAGAACACCGGGATTGTTTAGGAGACATTGTTGCCGTTACAGCTGCTCAAGCGCAGAGAAAATGGAGGACAGCGTACAACCAAACAACTCGCTGAGGGCGGAAACTATGGTAATGCAGGACTGTCAGTCAACGGCCGTGGGCGGGGCCTAAACATTGTGACGTCACAATGCTAAGAGCATCAAAACGGCATGCCTAATGAGACTAGTTTAGTTTAATGGGGATCAAAAAGTAAGGAGTGGGTGGATTTTTATCATTGTAGGGTGGTTGTGTTCACACACTGATAACACACATTTATGTCCAAACACCATGCAAAAGTGTAATTTGCATAATAGGTGCCCTTTAAAAAGCATTAGATCATTTGATTGGGATTAACTTCTTAAAGGGTTAGTTCACCCCAAAATGAAAATTGTGTCATTAATTACTCACCCTCATGTCGTTCCAAACCCTTAAGACCTTCGTTCATTTTCAGAACACAAATTAAGATATTTTTGATGAAATCGGAGAGCACTCTGACCCTCCATAGACAACAACGCAACTGTAATGTTCCCAGGTCCAGAAACATAGTAAGGACATGTTACGTCTTCCGCCATTTTAGAGAGTATCACAACACATACTCACGCTTTCCCCTAAGCGTAAACACCGCTGATTACGTTCATGCACGCGCTTTCTCCCCCGAACGTAAACACCGCTGATTACGTCAATTACGTACTTGGGGAACTCTCCAAAATGGCGGAAGACGTAACTTGGGGGAGAAGAATTATTGAATAAATTATTTTGTTTTTGTTTTCCACACAAAAAGTATATTCTCGTAGAATATACTTCAGTTCTTCGCAAAACTGAAGTTGAGCCACTGATGTCACATGGACTGTTTTACCGATGTCCTAACTACGTTTCTGGACCTGGGAACATTTCAGTTGCGTTGGTGTCTATGCAGGGTTAGAGAGCTCTCCAATTTCATCATAAATATCTTAATTTGTGTTCCGAAGATGAACGAAGGTCTTACGAGTTTGGAACGACATGAGGGCGAGTAATTAATGACAGAATTTTCATTTTTGGGTGAACTATCCCTTTAAGCCTCATAAAAGTACTTCCAAAAATGAAAAAATTACTGAAAATGCACTGACCCTCAGGCTATCCAAGATGTAGATGAGTTTGTTTGTTCATCAGATTTGGAGAATCATACGTACCTGCATTGCCACTTTAGAGCGAATGCGGCTGGCAAGTTGATGGATGATCTGTGCGTTTAGACTGCCCGTACTGCCCGTGTCACCTACCATGACCGGAAAAGACTGAGGGGGACAGATATTTAAAAAAAAAAATGTTTTAAATGTTTTAAAGAGAGAGAGGCATCTCAGCATTTCATTCTGAAACAATATTGGTATAGTAAGTTGACAGAAAAAAGGGTAAGAGTGGTGCCATTGTATACAAATTTATGGGTGTCATAGGATTATCTTTACTAACTGCCATTTAGATTTCCATTTTTTTTCATAATTATAGGACCACAGTAATTTTAATTAGGGCTGCACGATAAATCGCATGCGATATTTAACGCGCATCTTGTCAGAAAAGCCGGTTCTGTAATCACCGGTAAATCTCCATCACGTGCGTGCTTTCACATTGAGCAGCATTAACTACACAGAGCTGTTGTTCACTGACGAGCTGCGCAAAACCATGTTCATATTCGCGCGATTTTTTGCGCAGCTCGTCAGTGAACAACGGCTCTGTGTAGTTAATGCTTCCAACACAAGGGTGAGTAATTAATGACAGAATTTTCATTTTTGGGTGAACTA
>NW_015659312.1:2413416-2424038 GCF_001515625.1 Sinocyclocheilus rhinocerous
CACTGATGTCACATGGACTGTTTTACCGATGTCCTAACTACGTTTCTGGACCTGGGAACATTTCAGTTGCGTTGGTGTCTATGCAGGGTTAGAGAGCTCTCCAATTTCATCATAAATATCTTAATTTGTGTTCCGAAGATGAACGAAGGTCTTACGAGTTTGGAACGACATGAGGGCGAGTAATTAATGACAGAATTTTCATTTTTGGGTGAACTATCCCTTTAAGCCTCATAAAAGTACTTTTTCTTCTCACCATATTTTTCAGAAATGATTTTGCTCACAATACGAGACAAATCAGTTTAGCCCATAACTGATTCAGCTTACATTAATTGTACAATACATCTGTCACATAAAAAACTATGTCATGTGTAGGATCTGCTGATTCCCTTTCATAGTTTGTGAACATGACTGTAAAGTCATACGTACCTGCATTGCCACTTTAGAGCGAATGCGGCTGGCAAGTTGATGGATGATCTGTGCGTTTAGACTGCCCGTGTTGTCCATGTCACCTACCATGACCGGAAAAGACTGAGGGGGACAGATATTTAAAAAAAAAAATGTTTTAAAAGAGAGAGAGAGAGAGAGGCATCTCAGCATTTCATTCTGAAACAATATTGGTATAGTAAGTTGACAGAAAAAAGGGTAAGAGTGGTGCCATTGTATACAAATTTATGGGTGTCATAGGATTATCTTTACTAACTGCCATTTAGATTTCCATTTTTTTTCATAATTATAGGACCACAGTAATTTTAATTAGGGCTGCACGATAAATCGCATGCGATATTTAACGCGCATCTTGAGTTGATGGATGATCTGTGCGTTTAGACTGCCCGTGTTGTCCATGTCACCTACCATGACCGGAAAAGACTGAGGGGGACAGATATTTTAAAAAAAAAATGTTTTAAAAGAGAGAGAGAGAGAGAGGCATCTCAGCATTTCATTCTGAAACAATATTGGTATAGTAAGTTGACAGAAAAAAGGGTAAGAGTGGTGCCATTGTATACAAATTTATGGGTGTCATAGGATTATCTTTACTAACTGCCATTTAGATTTCCATTTTTTTTCATAATTATAGGACCACAGTAATTTTAATTAGGGCTGCACGATAAATCGCATGCGATATTTAACGCGCATCTTGTCAGAAAAGCCGGTTCTGTAATCACCGGTAAATCTCCATCACGTGCGTGCTTTCACATTGAGCAGCATTAACTACACAGAGCTGTTGTTCACTGACGAGCTGCGCAAAAAATCGCGCGAATATTTTTTTAAAAATGTCTTGTGATTGAATCGCTTCAAAGAGAATATTATAAATTAAAAACCGTTTCTGAGATTGTTTCTGTGATTTTAGTATCATTGAAATACTATTATAACTTTTATTAATATTTTGACAGCTATTATTTTTATATTTTGTCAGTTTTTATTTCATACAATCATTGAGATACTATTATAGTTTTTATTAATATTTTGAATAAGTTTGTATCTTCTGTTTTCTGCATAGCAAACTGACAGAAAAACACTAATCAGTTAAAAAGGCTCACCTCTGCAGGTCCTGTTTGCTTGCTGCCCACGTATGTAGCTCCGAATCTGTAACCTGAGTCCCCCAAGGTGCTTAGAGTAATTGTGTGACTAACCTGAGGAAGCACATGAAGAAGTGATATATAGTTTTGTCCTTTGATCTTTCACTTCTTAGTGGTAAAAATAGAATTGTGTGATAACTGACCTGGAAGTGATTACTCAAGCCCTTGTTGACAACCAATCGTACCCCCTCCATCTGCACAGGAAAGACCTCTGAGAAGCAGACAAAAAGACTAAGTAAACAGAATATAATATAGATTATATAACTGCAGAGGGTATGACAGAAAATGAGCCTAAGACAAACCTTTGCATTTGCGATGACACTCCTCAAATGTACCGGGGTTAGGGAGAGAGGACTCTGCATCTGTCCCGGGCTGCCCTTGTGTGCCTGAGGAGGGTGGGACTGCAGACACTGGGGGCATGGTGAAACCTGGGGGTACCGCCACTAGACCTGCACCCCCTGGGGCACTGCCACCCCCTGAGGTTGGGGGTGGGTTTGGGGAGCTGGCAGCCAACACACTGCCCATGCTTTAGAAAAATAGAACAGTACAATAACATTGAAATAACATTAAATGTTATCATTAGCGTCCACTGACAAGAACCATAGGGCAAAAGGTCACGTTACTACAGTCAAAGACTGGCAGTAAACAACATATTTCTGGTTCCAAAACCTGCCAACTGTCAAAACCAAATGAAAACCTTAGATCTCTCCGGGTTTACACAGTTGACAACTAACGTTAGTTTAGCTGTGACTCTCTTGGCTTGAAAGCCACTTCTGTGCGCATAGCAACAACTAGAATCTGGCTCATTAGAGAAAAGTAGTGCACTAGGCATGTGGAGCTTCATTCACGCCTCACTGGCTAAATAGCAGGTAAGCTAAGGTTAATGCTAGCTAACTAGCTAACATGCTGTGTTGTGAAATAAAGAGTGACACATATCTGAGTGAGACGCGAGAAAGAGGTTGTATTACATACTAGCTGGACAGTCCTTTCCATCAATATACGGCGGACTAATTAATAGCAAGTGAATGAATACAAATTATGTAAGTATTTGCAGGCCTCGTGCTATACTCACGTTTAGCAATTAAAGAACCGAACTTCCCATCACTATTAGCAATGCAGTCCAGTTAAACGGCTGAGGCACCGGTAGGATGTAAGGGACAACCTACGTACCCGACGTCTTGGCCCGCCCATTCCGGCTGTATTAAGAGATGATTGGATAAAAGACACCACATCTGCCTGATAATTGGATACTGAGTATGGCGTCCTCGTGAGGTCATAGGGGAAGGAAACGCGAGGGTTCGTGACGTGTGTTCTCCACTCCTCCAGTTAGTCTTCAAGGGTATGAGCTGGACATGTACATTTGCAGTTGTTCTTTATTAATGCATGTTTTCGTTGTGTTACTTTAACATGACAATGAATAAATAGACGACAAGATGTTAACAGAGCAGTTATTTCCTAAAAAAACAAAACGTTATTTTTAAATAACTTTTATTTTAGTATCACTGAGATACTATTGTAGCTTTTTACTCATATTTTGATTATTATATATTTTCAGTTTTTAATTTGTCATTTTTGACATTTTAGTTTTTGTTAATTTGTCTATATAGTTTGTAGCAATTTTGAACTAAAGTTAAACTAAATGAAAATGAAATGTGAACTAGATTTTTTTTCCAGCTAATGCAAAATTGTGAGAAATATAGAATAATATATAGAATATTTTTATATTCAAATATTTTAACCATAAACTTTAATTTCTCTATAACGGAAGACCTATATATCTTACAGGAAAGCAAAAGCTTTGCCTATAAATACGCTTTTAATGCAAACACGATTTCTTGAAAACTTTCCCCCCATCTTTAGAGCACAAAATTCTCATCTGAGAGTTTCAGATTGTTACATGGCCTCAAGCAGGAGGTAATATTAATCTTTCTCAGAAGTGGCTTTCTTTTAGCCATGCAAAGAGGCTAAAGTGCTTAAGAGATTGATGTCTGGAGTTTCTTCCATTTCAGCCAAAGAGCCCCACAGTAATGTGTTGTAAGTAGCAACTCTGTTGTAACTTCTCTGAAACTTGCCCTTTCGTCTTGCTCAGCCTTGATATGGTGTGGGTTGAGCCATGTCGCTTTTTGGAGTTTCTAAACATTTAATGTTAATTAGGAAAATGCTAGTCAAAAACTCATTGAACTAGGCTCAGTTAATCAGTTTATTTTACCTATTTTAAATAATATATTTAAAGATTGCGAAATGATTGTAGAAATGAATTTTAGCCATTTAAGCTAGTTACCGATTAAGTCACTGGAGTGATAGTTTCTTTGACTTCAAGGTACTTGAAAGAGAAAACAAACATTTGGAGAATATGCTGGACTTTATTTTGCTTAAAAGAGAAGGGACAGGATAGGCTGGCATTAACATTTGGAGCAAAAAGCTTTGGCCATTCTTCCATGAATCCTCGCAGTAAAACACACAGCTTCTACTTAATACAACACATGGCAAAGAGAGCACAATTCAACACATACAACAGGGGACACAAAAGTTTACATTTCAAGAGCTACCAACTTTATTACAGCTGTCATTTCATCACAGCATTTGTGCTGATATGTTGTAAAAGACATTACTCATTACTCTGTCTGTTTCTGTGCATTAGACAACACCAGGGGAAAGACTGAATCAGATCAATCACATTACACGGTTTTATCAAAATAAAACCTGACTGTACGTTTCAACGGGGGAAAAAAGAAGAGCATATTGAACTGTCCCTCAGTTTTCAAAAATGCAGGCTGAACTGCTGAAATTGAAGTCCAGCCTCACCAAACATCTGAACTGGGTTACCTGGTTGTTGGACACAACCAAATCTATTGCTCACCCAGCCAATGCTGAGCTAGGTACTGTTTACTACCAACAAAATGGTGGGTCAAACAGAAAACAAGCGATTTATGGGTTTGAGGTATAAGAGAAGTCTAAATCTAGCAGGTAACAACTTGACCAAACAATCCTGACCAAAGTGGAGTTTTGCTTTTTGCACCACGCACCTATAGTGCTCCCTCCTACCTAGAGGAAGTATATAACCGAGTAAGGCACTTGGAGAAATAGAGATGGCCAAAGTGAGTATGACGATGCAGACTGACTTTAAAAAGGGGCTGAATGTTTTTAAAAAATATTTGGGAATGATGTCATGGTGGCAAGTCAAGTTAGCCAAAGAAAAAGTCGAAATATTGTCTGTTCGTATTAGAACAAAAGCACAAGCTTCTCTCCAGATGATATATATACACACATGCAAGGTTGTAAACAACCAAAAGAAGACCATTATGAATGTGTTAAACTTCCTCCCTGGTTTTCCCTGATCAACTGTAAAGCTCTGAGTAAAACTCAATCATTATATAATGCTCAAAACCTTCCACATTAGGTGATGGATAGACCAAATGTACTCCTAGTAAAGCTTGGGCATTTGTTTTTGGCACCCTCTTGACTGCCAGCATTTTTTATTTCATTGTTCCGGTAAATAAAAGGGAAAGAAATCCTCATGAACAGCAGTTATGAACGGTGAATGGTCTTCGCCAGTGCTCTGGGTCCAAAGAACAGTGGCTTATTGTGCTCCAAATGGAAAAGGGGAAAGCTGCCTCAGGGAGTCCATCGAGAACAAATCTAATGACTTCATACTAGCCCCTAAATGTGTGGCAGCTGATCACATTTTACCATGGCAGTTCCAGACCCTTGAAGCATTTGGTGAGAAAATAAAACTACAACAAACAAACAAAATGAGTCATCTTTGCGCCTGTCTTCAGTAGAAATTGTGCAGAATGCCAAGCATTGGTCCCTTTATTCTCCTGAAAGAAAGGGAAATATTCCAACTGAATTTAGTCACATCTATACAAAAGAACAAGTTGAAGTGCTTCAGATCAGGTCTTTTAGGACATGACCTTCTTACCGGTAAGGGTTAATTAAGCTCGCCTGCTTTGTGAGCAGCCTCCTCTTCATCAGGGTTCATGGTGTGAAACTCCGCCACATACAGGTTCTTGTCAATGCTGCTGGGTATGGGCTTTATGTCAGTCATCAGCTGGTCCTCAATGCCCTTTAGATTGAAACGATCTTCTGAGGTGATCAGGTTAATGGCCAATCCCAGGTGACCGTACCTACCTGAGAACATAGAGAAAACACTGAAATAAACTACATGTAGACCCAATCACAATAATTAACATGAACAAATGTAAAAAAAACAACAAAAAAAACACCACAAATGATGAAAGGAAACCCATACAACAAATAACCAGTCCAATCCAGAGCTGATGATTACCTGATCGACCAATGCGGTGCAGATATGTCTCTGCATTTCTGGGGAAGTCAAAGTTGATGACTACATTGACAGCCTGGATGTCAATTCCTCTTGTGAAAAGATCTGTGACAGGAAATATCCCATGGAAAATGTTAAAAAAATATTTGGGGAAATATACTGACAACAAGACATCTACGAATGTGGCTATCCGTACCTGTGCAGACCAGGTTCCTACACAGTCCGTTTCTGAAGTCATGGAACACACGATTTCTGTATTCCTGTGTTAATACAAAAATAATTTAGAAAAACAAAAATCACAGCATACACCAAGAACAACATAAGAACATGTAGTACTGTTCATAATTTGGGGTCTGTATGATTTTTAGTTGCTTATGCTCAACAAGGCTGAATTAATCAAAAATACAGTAAAAACAGTAATATTGAGAAATATTACAACTTAAAAGAACTTGTCTATTTTCATTTATTAGAATACTTTATTTCTGTGATGGCAAAGCTGAATTTTCAGCAGCCAGTCTTCAGTGTGACGTGATCTTTCAGAAATCACTCAAATATGCTGATTTGGTGCTCAAAAAATATTTCTTATTAATATCAATGTTGAAAATAAGTTGTGCTGCTTAGTATTTTTGTAAAAACAGTACATTTCTTCAGGATTCTCTACATAAATTTAAAAGAACAACATTTATTTGAAATGGAAATCTTTTGTAACGCTTTTGATCAACTTAATGCCCCCTTTCCAAATTAATCTCTTTAAAAAAAAAAAAAAAAAAAAAAAAAAAAAAAAAAAAAAAAAAAAAAAAAAAAAAAAAAAAAAAAAAAAAAAAAAAGTGAACAATAGTGTTTCCTCTTGAAAAAAGGTTTAATGCATTTTGAAGCTGACCTGCATCATCTTGGCATGGATGTAAAAGCAGGAATAGCCTAGTTGTGTGATCTTCTTGGCAAGGAGTTCCACCCTTTGGGTGGAGTTACAGAAGATGATTGACTGGTTGATTTGAAGCTAAGAAAGAAAAAGATATAACAAACATAAATAGAAGGAGAGACAATGATTTTTTTCCCTAGAAGGTGAGGAAATGAAGTACCAAAAGACTTTAAGATAACACAGTTACTCAACTGTAGTATGCTAAAGCAGCTTTGGAATACTACAAATGGAGAACTTGCAAAACACTAGGGCTGTGTATCACCAGCAAAGTCACGATACGATACGTATCACGATACAGAGGCCACGATACGATACATATCACGATACATGACTGCACTGAATTTCACCTCAGCAGAATTTAGAAAAACAGCTGTTTATTAAACACTGCTTACTATAGTGCCATTTCTAACTATTGGCAGAGCAAGCAGTTGACCTCTGCATTATGAAGGGCCTCCAGAACTGTACCACAGTACAATATAGGTAACTGCATATGTTTCATGTTTACATTGTGCACTCCCAACCAGGTACAATGTAAACATGAAACATATGCAATTACCTATATTGTACTGTGGTACTTAACAGATGCTCTTTTCATTCTTTTTTAGAAACCTCGCACTTTTCTACTCAATTTTAAACGTTGTAAAATTAAGCGTGGTCCACTGCTGCACACGTGCCACAATATCGATACAGGGCCAGCTGTATCGTCAAATCGTCGTATCGATATTTTGAACACAGCACTACAAAACACCAGTCAAATTTAGAGCGGATCTGTAAAGGGAATGGTCACTTACTCTGGAGAACAGTGTGTTGAGACAGTGCACTTTCTGTCTTTCTGTAACATAAGCATAGTACTGAGTGATGCCTTTCAGTGTCAGCTCATCCATCAGATTGATTTCATATGGCTTCTGAAGGTGTTTGGACTACACAACAGGAGAGAGTCATTAGCATGATTAAACAAGACATCTAAATATGAGAAATAATCTCGGATATAGTAAGACATTTAACTAAAGATTAGACTGATTATAAAAACCGAGGAGTTATTACAACAAGTACATCTCTCACCATAAACTTCTGCACACTGCTGGGGAAAGTGGCAGAATAGAGCAGAATCTGGCGTTTTTTGGGCATGAAGCTGATGATGTCCTCAATGAGCACCACAAAGTCTTGAGAAAGCAACTTATCAGCCTGTAAAGAAAGAATCAGATACCATGAACTTCAATTTTAGCATTCATTCAGAGAATATGCTTAGCTGGAAATCGACTTTTTTTTTTGCATTATTTTTCTCACCTCATCCATCACAATCATCTGAGCTTTGTCAACCTTGGCCACACCTTTCTTTATCAAGTCCAGGATCCTTCCTGGGGTAGCTATTATAACATGTACTGAAGAGAAAAGAATATAATGGTTAACAGTAGGAGGAGGGGGGACTGCATTCATCAAGTACATTTCACTTCTAAATTCTTTTAAAGTCCCCCTGTAGTCAAAAATGTTATCCTTTAAAACTCATCGTTGATAATCAAAATTACATATTTAAATGTTTTTTCCTGTGAAAATAATTTTCGCATGCCTTAGAATAGCTTGAATGCAACTCTACACCCTTGCCTCATTTACTATACGCAAATTAGCCCCGCCTCCACTCAGTCACACACCAGCCAGCCGTGAGCCAGCGTCTCCTGATCCACTAACTGAAATGTAGTAAACGCGATACAATGGCAAGTGGAAATATTGGTTTTAAGGAGAAAATACTCAGCAATGGTGTTGATAAATGGATTGGCACATGGTTTGTCAAAGAATATTAAAAAACACCACATAGACAAATATACAACATAAACTTGATTTTCACCACAGGGAGACTTTAAATAAATTAAATTCACTGTCAAAATGACTTGCCCTGTATGTTAGATCTTGAACCCATTATAATAAAGTGTAGATAATATAATGAAGTGTGGATTTGAGGAACAAGGAAGCACAATTTAAGAATTGCTTAAATGACTGTGGTCTGGCAAGACTTCAGAAAAACAGTCAGTAGGTGTAACATCCCAACAAAACAAAAAAAACTTGTGAAACACTGCCTTTAGGCAAATTTACTGTGCTTTAATAATATTATTGTCTGTAATTGTAAGCGTGTTACTGTAAAGTGTTTTTTTACTTCCATTTTATAACCCACATTCAGTTTTGAAATAACTACTAGATTTTTCCAGCTCGGGAAACTCAAAGATGGTAGAGAACTCCAATTACCAGTCTCATCAAGACGCATGATGTCATCCCTCAGGTTAGTGCCACCTGTTGTAGCCATAATCTTGACGCCACCAAGGTGCTTGCTCATGTTGATACTTATTTGGCTCACCTGAAGAGCCAACTCACGAGTAGGTACAAACACTATGGCTAAAATAAAGTTAAGAGGGGGAAAAAAACAAATTCAATTTATATAAACATGTTCAAAAGCTTGGGGTCACCAAGATTTTTATTTTTTGGAAATATTAGTACTTTGCTCAATTTAATCTGTCCTTGCTGAATAAAAGTAACAGTTACAGGCATAGTATTTTACATAGCATATTTTACATGGTTACAAAATTGTATTTAAAATAAATGCTGTTCTTTTTAAACTGTGTTCCTCAAACAATCCTGAACGGGGAAAAAAAAGCATCACATTTCCACAACTGTCGTCAATATCAATAAGAAATATTTGAACACCAAATCAGCATACTCAAATGATTTCTGAAGGATCATGTGACGCTACAGACTAGAGCAGTGGTTCTCAACCTTTTTTTCCACCGGGCCGCACTATGGTCCAAGTGCACTTTTATATTTTAGACATCCATCAATTAGTGATGAAAAAATTGCAGCGCTGGTGGAAACAACACGAGACCGTGCTGCCGAGACTGTCAAGAGCAGCTCGACGGTGTTTAGTGTCCCGCCATGTGAAAAACAAAATTATTTTACATAAAAACATTAGGTTATAGCTTATATTTATTTAGTACATTTTTTAATGTAAAAACTAAAATGAATTGTAAAACTGAAAGTTTTTTTTTTTTTATTGTGTTCAGCACGGTGGGCCGCATTTGAATTCGTGACGGGCCGCGGGTTGAGAACCACTGGACTAGAGTAATGGCTGCCGAAAATTCAGCTTTGCCATCACTGGAACAAAGTACATTTGTAATCAAATCAAATTCACAATGACATTTTTCTCTAATTTTTAATTAAACAAATGCATCCCTTGTTAAGCAAGGGCACAAAAAGTCTTACAGACCCCAAATGCTTAAATGGTAGAATTAATGCATTATAAATAACTTATTTGCTTTTCATATTGTATTCCAACCTTGAACATAGTCCTTCTTCAGGTCAATCCTTTCCAAGAGGGGGATGAGGTAGGCTCCGCTTTTACCTGTGCCATTTTTAGCTCGGGCAAGAATGTCCCTCCCTGACAAGACAATAGGAATACTCTCTTCCTACAGAGACAGACAGTGGGGTGGGAGGGGCAAACAAAACTCAAGACAGGCTCTCTCAACAACTATTCTAAAAGTCATAAGCTAAGCAGACAAAACCAATCAACCACATTGGTTTAGATAAATGTGTAAACTTTGCAACAGGATCATACTGTAATGGTGTATACAGGTTAAACTACCTGGATAGGGGAAGGCTTCTCCCAGCCCATTTCGAAGATGCCCATCAGCAGTTCCCTCTTAAGGCAGTAATCTTCAAACTCGTTTCCTTTGGTTGCAGTCACATCCTGTCAAAGGACGATGTTTAAAAGTCAAAAACTGGGAATAAGGGGACCAGCAACCAATAAAAAAAAAAAAAAAAAAAAAAAAAAAAAAAAAAACCCCTTTAAAAAAAAAAA
>NW_015659312.1:2424161-2434590 GCF_001515625.1 Sinocyclocheilus rhinocerous
AATAAGGGGCCCAGAAACCAAAAAAAAAAAAAAAAAAAAAAAATCACCCTTTAATAAGAAAACAAGTTTCATAACTTACTGTGGTTTTCACTCGCAAGTCTTTCGGTGGAAGCTGCAGGCATTTCTTCCAGTCATCACCAAACCTAGAAGAAATAGTTCAATTCGAATTTATACAGTTGCATACTCATAACAAACAGCTTAACTGACATGATTAATGCAAGGAATCAATGTGTCAAAAGGAACCAGACTCTTCAAACTATTTTAAATCAATAAAGATTACCTGATACCGCCACTGCTTTGGTGTATACTGCTTCCTTTCTGGGGCATAGCAGGTGTTTTTCCTGACTGTGTTGAGGAAGTAAGCGATCCTGACTGGAGGGTCAAGGGCTTGGTCTGTCCATTCTGTTTGCTCATTGGCATGACTGAAGAAGGGATCTCTGTTCTGGCTGTAGCCATTGTCAGATGTTTTCTTCAACGGTTTCAAACAAATGAATTTTTGCTTTTTTTGTGTGGCTACTTTTCAACCATTCGTTAAACTGTTTTACTGTTACGCTCACTGCGCTTTTGTGTAAACAGTTTCCAGTACGTACAGACCTCTTAAAAAAAAAGAGTGCCTGGCGTATAACAATTGTTTATAATAAGCTCTCCCAATATAGGAGAAAATTATATTTATATGAATAAATATATAACAAGCCTAGAGCCAATGTACAAAATAACTAGCAAACAGGTACTTGTAAACTTCAAGTCTTACACAAGGGTTTTCAAAAATGCAAGTTAGCAAAAAATCTATTAATGCTTTTCAAAAGTCACTTTTTACGTTATCCCTGAAAATGTACAAAGTATTCACTTTTTTTTTTTAACAGCTGGATTGCAGAAATCCTGTAGTACCCTCTGTATTCTTTTTGGTATCAAAAAAAAAAAAAAGGTATAAAGTATTTACATACAAAAGCACAAGGCTCAGCAAAAGGGTCTTAATAATGTGCTCTTAATTCCTGTATTCTCTTCATCATGAGGAATTTCAAACTTTGCTCAGTGTCACTTGTTCCTATTTAACCAGCTGAAAAACTCCAAACTGAGGGATTTCAAACTGAAAGTCAATGCAGGATTACGAGTCCAAAATAACGTTAACAGTCCATAAAAGTTTCCACTCTGGCTAAGCGATGTCTCGTTTTTCCTCTCCTCTCTTTGTCACAGTTCCTGAACGCTTCAGTGGAGGAATTTCTGGAATACCTGCCAAATATTAAAGATATAATACAAAATGAGTATCATATCAAGCATTAACTATTTCTGGCAACAAGTAAATGGTTAGTTTCACAGTTCGTCTTTAAATACTTTCGAACAGCCATGTTCGAATTAGATTAAATAGAACAGAACCTACATAGTATCGTTATGAATTCATAATACTTCACTTTCAAGACCATCACTAGCTAGCAAGGCAGCCACGTTTAGCTAACCGTTTCTAACACTTGTTAAAAGTGTGGAAACACTTGGAATTCGTAAGCCAATTTGGATTAATAACACATCTGATTCAAGTCGAATCGGATTTAAGGTCATTCTCAATTCCCTAAAGGTTTAACGATCAGCTCTGAAGCGAAAAGTGAGCGTGTGGGTCAGGAGCTGTTAGCCGAGCTAAGTTAACTGAGCTAGCCGACAAGTACCACAAAAAGTGGTTTATAGACAAAAGTTTTCTCCTTTCAGATTCAACGCATAAGTTCAGGCATGCAGTTCACAACATTAAATAAGAACAACAAAACGCAGCACATTTTTCTGGAGATATGGTGAGCTGTGTTTCCTGAGGTAACGTTATGAGATACCAGTGAACTATATTTAAAACATACTATTAAAGCTCATGCTAACTCAACCTGCCAGCGGTTACATTGTTAAGACAGGTTAGCTTAGCTAGATGCTAACAAGAGCGCAAGAGAGGCCCGCTTTGCACGTTGGGAAAGATAACGGTCCAATTCGATTATAATTATGTCCGAGTTTGTTACCTCCGAATTCTGAAGGATTTGAATCTTCGTGAATTTGATTAATTCTTCGAACGTTTCTTGAGATATTCTTTGTTGCTGTGGCTTTTGTCTCTTCCGTCTAGAGATTTAACATGGCCGTGCGTTGAATCGATCTCAGAGGACGCATACGCACGAATCGAAATCGACCAATCAAGTGACAGAGTTTGAATTTGGTGGGCGGTACCATTATCAAGTCCAACTCCGTACTTCTATGTAGGCACTTTTGGCCCTGTGGACTTTCAGAAACATAAAAAATATTTAATCATAGATTGTTTCTTTCTTTTTCTTCACACACCACAAGTTTCATATTTTGTATCAAGTAGGCTCTTCACTGACATTGCAATTTTTTTAGTTGTGGTGAAATATTTTTTTTCATGTTTGAAAAATTGTAGGCTACAAATTATTATTGATATAAATAATTTTCACAACAGATATATTGAAATGGTTTGTGTTTTGATCATTAAAGTTTAAAACATGATATAATGTGTATTTTATGTTAAGATGAAAAAAAATCTGGACAAAAGGTAGGCTAAATAAAACTATACATAAAAAGCTTTTGAAAAGTAGTAAAAAATTATGAAGGCATGGAAAACGTTTCAGAGACCGTTTTAATGTGACCTTCATATAACAAAAACAAAAATATATTTTTTTATCTTCAAAAGTGCTTAACATCAAAGAAATAATCATATTATGTATTATTCAAATATTAGTCATGAAATGCACACATATGTATAAAAATATGTATTTTTTTATTCATAGTAAATTAGGCTACTATATACTATGCTTCTCTTATATTCACACATTCATATGAAAAGCAAAATTCATACATTCACATAACTGTCAGCAACATCACCATTAAGTACCACTATTGCAAATGCATATCAAAACCCATGTGGTTATAATTTTAATCAGTTTCTCAAGATTCTGGCAATGGTTACAGTTTACTCTTTTTTTCCACACCGGCCTTCTACAAGATTATCCAATTTAAGCCACTAAACAGTGAGTCCAAACTTAATCAGACAGTGATTTCAAGCTGCCATTCAAAGACTCGCACTAAAATAAAAGTGCCACTTAGTCACAATTTTGGGATTTTTTGGCATTTGGCATTTTTGACAATAGTTGACAATGGCACTGCGTTCATTAGAAAAACCTATCCTGGCGTCTATAGGCATTATACTTGGTTGATATCAGCTGTCATGTGTGTACCCTAATAACAACCTTTTGAGAGCCTCAAAATGTGAAGTGCAATTTGTGACAATGACATTTTTTTTTGTAAACATGAATGCACTTAAAGATTTTTTGTGTATGTGTGTCAAATGAATTTGAATAACTAATATCTGGAAAATCTGAACATGGGAAAACCAAAATGATGTCAATAAACACACTGACCAACACGCAGTTTCGATGGTAAACAAGAAGAAAATCACAAATGAAAACAGAAAAAAAAAAAATTATAATAATAATTCTGCCATCTTGCTATTGAAGTATAAATATCATAGCCCTTTATAATACATGACAAAATCATACATAGCAAAACACTTGGTAACACAAATATACACTTACACGTTATTGATTTGTAAAAAACAATATCAGAATCAACATATATTAAAAAAATGCTTAGATACAAATAAATGCTATAAATCAGTCAGTATGTTGTCCAACCACAAATAATATTCAAACACCGCACTTAAAGGGATAATTCACCCAAAATTCATAATTTATTAACCCTCGTGTCATTCCATCTTACAAAACTGTTTGGTTACATCATTCTTCAAAATATGTTCCGCAGAAGACAGAAACTCGTACAGGTTTGGAACAACATGAGGATGAATTAACGATGAAAGAATTTTCATTTTTGGGTGATCTATCCCGTTAAAGCAGGGGTGTCAAACTCAATTCCTGGAGGGCCAGAGCCCTGCAGAGTTTTGTTCCAACCCTGCTCCAACACACATACCATGTAGTTTTCAAATAAGCCTGAAGGACTTGATTAGTTGTATCAGGTGTGTTTAATTAGGTTTGAATCTAAACTCTGCAGCCCTCCAGGAATTGAGTTTGACACCCCTGCTTTAAATGGATAATTCACCCACTAAACCTGTATGTCTGTCTTCTACTGAACACAAAGGAATATATTTTAAGAAATTTTGCTTAGCAAACAGCCGCTGGTAGCCATTGACTTCCATGGTATTTTTTTTTTCCATACTATGGATGTCACTGTATACCAGCAACTGTTTGGTTACCATACCAATTCATCCACATATCTTCTTTTGTGTTCAGCAGAAGAAAGAAACTCATACAGGTTTGGAACCGTTTTGTGGGTGAGTAAATAATTATAGAATTTTAATTTTTGGGTGAACAATCCCTTTCAGATGACCAGCTGCTTAAACATCTAGCAACTATCAACTCACACTTCTTTCTTCACTGTTTACACTCACAGTAGAGATGTCTGATTGGTTACTGCTGCGACTGGATGGCCGTGATTGGTTAACGGCACCCTGTGAAGGAGAGCCATATGTGACCGGCACAGGGAAACTGGGGAGTAAGATGATCTGTGCATCTGAGTAATATGGAGGTGTTTGAATACCAGTGGGATAGTAAAGTGGGCAATCTGCGATTAGCATCCTTCTCTGGATATAAGAGACAGTGGGCTTAATTTGGTCGTACCCAGAAGGTAACAGATATGGGAAATGATGGAGTGCCATTCCGTAGCCTGCCCTGTTGTCCACTGCTATATTATGGTGTGTCCGTGGCAACATTTGCAGTGTTTTTTCATTGCTGTTCATCGGTGACTGACGTTCTGAAATGTTGTCTGCTGACTGACTTCGGGGTAAAACTGGAGCCACAGGAGAATGTGGGGAGAAAGTGGAGTAAGTGGGAGTCATTCGGGGAGAATGGTTGGAGCTGCCAGGGGACAGAGAGCCTAAACAGCAGAGCAAAACTTGAGTGAAAACGTTTAAACAAGGTGTTTAGAAATAAATTCACTCTTGTAATTTCAGAGAGATGCTGACCATTACTGCTAGTTTTCACAGTGCAGCTGCGAGTGCCTCTCCCACGCAGTACATCAGATACCTTAAGACAAAACCGCATAAATACATGTTTAGAAAAGTTAAAGAAGTTATGGTGATACACATGGATGGATTATGAGGCTAATGGGGGTTTTGACTCCAGGGGCCACGAACTGAGAGGCCTGGAATGGACTGACACAGGAAATAAGGCTCAAATTTGAGATGAATTTGATGATGTGAAGTAAAGATACAATAGTAATATAAAGCTAAAGTTTCTAAAGTTAAAGCATTTTAAGCATAATTTCATTTATAATGTTGTAATTATGTTCAAGTTAAAACTCAGTTGTGGAATGTAAAGTTGCAATTAATTTTTTTTTGTTTCTTACAAGAAAGGGTCTTCATGGGGCTTCATACAACTATAATCCATCTTTGTTGATATGTCTGACTGGTAGTTAATATGCAATAAAACTGAGCAATGAAAGTTCTGTGAATCACCACTTGTTGGCAGTGTTGCATTTTATATATACTCTGCTGAATCTATTGACTATTATAATGAAAGATTGAATAATATACAGTACAGTATGTTTCCAAATAAACTAATGCCATTCTTTTAGTTCTTACTTTTTTGTTTTTTGCGACCATGATGGCAGTGTCATTATGGTTGTTTTTCAGACTACTGTCGGCTCCATTTTTCAGCAAGACCCTGGCAATCTCTATATGACCTCTGCCACAGGCACTGTGCAATGCTGTATTCCCACTATAAGACTGTGCGTTCACATCACACCCACTCTGAAAGACACGGCACACAGAAAAAGACATTGTGAACATTAATAACTGGTTCTAATCCACACACGGATAAAAGCGGAGTAATAAAGATTAATAGTTAAAGATTTCAGTCTCATAGTTTTACATGTTCATCCCTGTGCTCACTAACAGAGAAGTACAAGATAAAAATGAAGGGAACAGATTGTGAAACAAGTGACGACTCATCAAATTTATATTTATATATGCACACGCACCTCGATCAGAAAGATGACAATGTCAGTAAAGTTGTTTTCTACAGCATGAACCAGTGGACTTCGACCACTCTTATTATCCTGTGATAAAAGAGTAAAAAGAGACCAATAAACAAATAGCGTGTGCAGCAAACACTATAGATCATAATACACAACTCATGTCCTCATGCAATAACTCATGCATGAGGAAAATATAACATCACATCAGACAACAAAACAGGTAGTGGAAATGATGACAAACTCACTGACCCCAGCGTTGATTTCAGCTCCACTCTTCAATAAGATTTTTGCCAACTTTTTATCTCCATTCTGCACAGCCAGGTGGAGAGGCGTCAGACCTTAAATTAGACATTAAAATATTCAGGCTGTAATCTGAATGACCCACTGAAACAAGTTTGGGCATGTTCATTGGGTAAAATACACAAAAACACTAATACGCCTCCTCACTGTGTTTCTAGGGACTTTTTGAATTGTGACAACAACAACAACAGGAAATGTCTCATGTTACATTTCATATGCATGAATGAAGCAAGTACCAACTGTAAGGACTGTTTAGGACTACACTGACATAAAAATAAAATAAAATGAAAATAAATAATAAAACCGTTTAATTCAGCATAATTAATCAACATTTTTATTTAGCAGCCCAGAAGAGGTTATCGGAGTACTATACTGTTACAAGAGGGAATTGTTGTGTCAGAATCCACAAATAAAGCTAGATGGCGATATACACCCCTCATTTCTGATGAACAAAAATATTCCAAAACATAATCACACATTCATGCAGGAAAATCCATGACCAGCAGCTCTTTTTCTGTCTACTGCCCCCCAGTGGAATTAAAAAAAAGTTCTTCCTTCTGAAGTCATGTATAATTTTCAGAAGTGTTGCATAATGACACAGACAAGAGAAATGTTAATTTTACGGTTATGTATTTGTTCGTATTGCTGTACTAAACAGGACCATAGTCAAGAGAGTTTTAGTGTCAGCACATCTATATGCAAGCCAACAGACAACTGAAATAACCTTTTCCTTTTTTTGTTATGCTACAAAAAAATTACACACACAAAAATGCGTATAGATAAACTCATGTAGATCTAGGTCCAGCACTTACCCTCATAGTTCCTGATTTCCAGATGGGGCGAGGGGTTTTGGGGGTAGTGTCTGAGGATGACAGACAGGCAATCGGCCTCTCGGCGCTCGCAGCACAAGTGCAGCGCAGTCTGTCCGTTACGGTCCAAAGCTCCAGGGTCAGCGCCTGCATCCAGCAGAGCTTTCACCAAAATCGGCTGACGGGTTATTATAGCCAAGTGCAATGGTGTCTGAGAGAGTGAGAGAGAGAGAAAGAGAAAGACAGTTTACTGATTGAGTCAATCAAATCCACAGTATATTTAAGGCCCAATTATATTTAGACCGCATACTCAAAACTCCCATGACTCCTATTGCATGTCAATATTTAAGCAGTGCATCTAAAAAATCTACCACTCTGAGGTCTGATATGGTGTTCAGGTGTATTTGAGCTAATGGGCCGAGTCACATCCTGGTGTGGATTCCTGTAACCATAAGCTGCTAACCTGGAACTTGTCTAACAGGTTAAAGGTCAGTTCCATAGATCTGATAATAATGAGATACATTTGTAAACAGCCCTGCAGTGACTTATCCAACACATGCAAACAAACATGTACAACCAAGGCCGTAACCATGACTTGAACACTGGAGGGAGACCAAATTTTTTATTTTTTTAGGGGTAGTAATGGTTCTTTTTATTTAAATGAATGAAATATTTAAGGGATTTAAGAAAAGAACAAGAATGTATTCTCAAGTAATACATTTGAACTATCTGCAAATTATATTTTGGTTTAAAATATGCACATTCACTTTTCATCATATTCTAAAAACGGATTTGTGAATGTTTCATGATTTGTCATTTATTTCTGAAACGCATGAATCACATGAATGATCGTCTATAATTTCAATTTAAAACTGTGAAATTTACCTTTAAAAAGTTACTGGATTATTAGTAGTTTAACATTTCTATCGCAAAACTATCATGACTATTATTACAATGTCTGTGGTGGTTATGGCTCTGTGTGCTATAAATTCATTAACAGAGTGATAAATTCAAAAAATATCAATTATTATATAATTTATTTCAATTTCACACATAATTTACAGTAGATACATTAACTGACAACTGTAACAAGCCAAAGTTTGTGTGTCTGTTTTGTGAGTGAACAGTTGGTTAATCTTGGTCAAAACAATCATGGGCGAGTTTATTTTTGTTTCCTTCACCTGAGGTAAAATCTTACATTGAAAGAACTAGTGTTATTGACAGCAGTTAAATAATAAAGTCAAAGAAGTAAAACAACAAGCCTAACAAACATGAACTGAGTCAAAATGGCAACACACTGCACTAGTTTATTTGAAGCTCCTTCATTTAACTCAGGCAAAGGAAGAAAAAAATAAAGCACTACATGGGTCACAGCACTTCAAAAAGGTACATTTTTAATCTTGCATCCAGATGTACACTACAAACACATTGGATATTAGCATTTTTGCTAATATAGGAAGCTAATACTGCACACTAAGTCAAGTAATCTGTCATGTATGTGTTCTGTTGACAGAAGAAGATTGAAAGATAAAGAGAGGTTTGTGGTTTTTAATGATACCCACTATAGATTGTCTTCAGCTCAGATGTGCTAGCAGGTAAAGCTGGCTCTAGGCTAACACACGGAGGGGGGTGGTTTGACACTAGAGGGAGGATGTTCCAGTAAGGCACAGTAGAGAAAAAAAAAAGTACAGCGAGAATGAAGACAGAAATTCCTCTGGTGTCACAATGCCTTTGGCCCTCCCTTCCTATGAAAACAAGGCTCCTATTTCCCTGAATCCTGTCTGACTCACCAAGCATCACACACTTGCTGGTGTGTGTATGTGTTAGAAGACATGTTACCACACATAAAATTTGATGGGTTTTTCTTTGTGCTCAGATCAATTGTATCACCACAAATCTAACTTAGGAACAGCAATGGATAAAACACACTTACATCCTCTTTAGGCAAGCCCTGAAACAGGAAATTGTATAAGAAATACATCACATTACATTGAGAAAATATGGATAGAAATTCTAGCGTAATAGTGCCTTTCTCATTTTACAATACCAATGAACCTGCGATAACTGACCAATAAACAACCAAAAAAGGTTTAAAGAGAAACTGTAAGTGCTTGGAAAAGGAGGGATTAGAGAGACACAGAAAGGGAAAGGAGGAGCCAGAAATGATCGAGCAAAGGGAACGATGAAGGGAAGAGATGGATCAGAGAGGGAAAATCCCTCTCCTCTCCCCTGCAGTGTGTCCTCAGATTCACATTCCTGTGTGTAAACACAGGGGGAAAAAATTGCGGAATGTTGGATGAATAAGGAAAGCGATTGAGGGGAAGACTCATGACATAGATGCATGAGCCAAAAACACACTGTAGTGAACTGAAACTAAAGCCTGCATGATTTAGCACTGATGAATGGACAAGAAAATACAGGAAAAATAATTAGTGCACTCAATGCATGCAACAAAAAGATCAACGAGTAGTTGTTTTTATACATTTGTCACACTTTAAATTAGACCCATTTTATGTCCATGTAATTTATGAGAAGAACAATTAAAGAGGTCATTTAATGCTAAATAAATTGTATTTTGTACTATCCATGGAGAATTGCTTGGATCAGGAAAAGTGGGTCTTGCATGCCAGAATGGAACCAGATCTAAATGTGTTTTGCTGAATCCAGTTTAAACCAGCATAAGATGGTTTGCTGGTCTCATGGTACTCATCCAGAGTGAGCAAAAGGGCTGGCAAAATCACTCTGGACCCCTCACATCCAGCACACTCCCTCTTTGAACTGTTGCCATCTGGTCGACGCTACAGAGCTCTGAGCACCAGATCGGCCAGACACAGGAACAGTTTCTTCCCT
Organism: Sinocyclocheilus rhinocerous; assembly: GCF_001515625.1. Taxonomy (NCBI): domain Eukaryota; kingdom Metazoa; phylum Chordata; class Actinopteri; order Cypriniformes; family Cyprinidae; genus Sinocyclocheilus; species Sinocyclocheilus rhinocerous. The sequence goes on from NW_015659312.1 coordinate 2,434,148, forward strand.
CAGGCAATCCATCTCATGAACACTTGACAATAACTATGGAACACACAACACTATTTATACACTCATACACTTATATTATCTAACACTCATACTCAGTCTACACCTAAAATTTGCACATAATATACAGTACCTGTACATACAAAACTGTCTATTGTAATATACCTGCACATACAACTGTCAATTTATATATTTTTATTCCTTATTTACTTGTTCTATTTTTATTTTTTTTTATTCTTTTATCTGTGTTTTTGTTCTGTCGCTGTCATTCTGTTGCACCGCGGAAGCTTCTGTCACGAAAACAAATTCCTCGTACGTGTAAACATACCTGGCAATAAAGCTCATTCTGAAAAGGTGATCAATCTGTTTGTAATGCTAATGAAAAAAGCCATCTGGGAAAGAAGAGTGATCGCAAAACAAAACAAAATTATACTTGATGTGTGGTG
>NW_015659312.1:2434776-2451060 GCF_001515625.1 Sinocyclocheilus rhinocerous
TACCTGCACATACAATTGTCAATTTATATATTTTTATTCCTTATTTACTTGTTCGATTTTTTTTATTTTTTTTTTATCTGTGTTTTTTGTTCTGTCACTGTCATTCTGTTACACTGTGGAAGCTTCTGTTACGAAAACAAATTCCTCGTATGTGAAAACATACCTGGCAATAAAGCTCATTCTGATTCTGATTCTGATTATCTGGTTTAAGCCTGGCCAGGCTGGTGCTCAGCTGGTTTTAGGCATTATCAGCCATCATTTTTTTTCCTCTATGGAATAACATGCACCAACAAATCACAATAAAACCAGGAGCAAGCATTAAGGAAGTAAATAGGCACAATTTGTATTTTATGAATGCTAATATAGCTAGGCATAGTTAGGCCATTGTATAGTCTTTCTGTGAAGATCTATGGGTCTCCAACTTGTAGTAAAAGCATTTTTTATAATTCAGGATAAAAAAGATAAGCATGTTAATAGGCTGCAGAAAAGTGAGAAAGAGCAAGCGAGCGCAAGGGAAAGTCCCTTTTAATACCCTGCAAACCTCAACACAAGGTATGTTGAGAAACAACCCAGGGTGTGAGGGGGGTCATGTGACTTCTCGGAATGAGGATACTTAAGTTCAGATGCATGCAGCAGCCGTTTTACAGGTGTTTGCACATACACTCATACAAGTATAAAAACATACACTTCTGTAAACTGAATTTACTTACAGCCATGCAAACAACTCATCAGTTGCGATCTTGCTTGACTGATAATAGGCAACATAAAAACACATTTGTCATGCGCACACACACACACACACACACACACACACACACAGCATGCTTTTTCTCATGTGCATTTCAAATGTTAGTGCCAGTGTTTGATCATGACCAACATGTGGGAGCACAATCATTTTTTAAAAGAGTGAGAAGTGGAAACGGAGACATTGAGATACAAGTCATTCTGGCACATACAAATTCTAGTGGTAGTAATAATGATAGCTGTAGTAACACTTTCCTCGGCACTGTACTAGTCAGATGTGTATCTACTTGCTGTTATAATACTGCATCATTCACTGTATTTACTCACTAATCTTGGATTTTGAAACACCAAAACAGTAATTTTCAAGCAATGCTGCAACAAAAGTTACTCAAAACTCCATCTAAGCTTCAAAGACATGCTAATGCACAGTTCACATTTCTGGGGAAATAAGAATTGAACACAGGATATAACACAAAAGTTAACCTCAACAATCTGACAGAAACAAGTTTCAGCTAGTGGCTAAGATGTACGCGCAGCTTCTGGTAACTGCCGGCTGCCTGTGAATGTACAAGCGATCGTGTTTGTGTGTGTGAAAGAGTGCATCTGTACGTCAAGTGAAACCTAAACATGAATTTGAGGTGATTTTTGAGGTCTGGCTAGACATGCAATGGCGGTAATTGATAATGCGGTTGGTGGAAGTATGGGTTAACTACCAGAAAAGGAGAAGAACAGGATGTGAAAGCCTGGGAACAGTCCGAAAGGTCTGTGCGCTCAATTTATGTTGCTAACACATGGGAGAACGATGAGGCAGAGGACACAGGTTGCGTGTGTTGTGGTCACCATGTGGTGAGCACACAAGTGGGCAGGCCAGCAGTTCTAAAAGTGCTCAAATAACCGCGCGCAGTTCGGTGGCATCGCCTGAGAACAACAGTGCCCTAGGAGTAATTTCCTCTTCTGCTCAAACCTTAGCTAAAGGTATCGTGTGACATTTAAGAACACATTTGTGGAAATTACAGTTAACCAAAATACTGTAAATACTGTAAGAATTTAGGTTTAACTAGCCTGGTGTTCTTTGTGCATTAAATCCTCTAATCCAACAATCACCAACATTAACAATCAGCTACATCCTGCTGCAAAGACCAAGGTAGATCAACACAAATTTCAAAACTACTTTATGGCTTATTTAAAGAGGTTAACACTTTACAATAAGGTTTGATTCCTTAACTTTAGTTAATGAACTAACAATAACATTTCATTTTAATAATTAGTTAATTTATTTTCTAAAATAATTATTTCATGTATATTTTTACTTTTACTAGTTATGTTATATATACTATTGTTATCAATTCATATTTGCTCACAATACATCAATTGATCTTAATTTCTAAAACTTTTTTAAAGCTAAAACATTAAACATATTAATCATTTATTAGTCTATGTAGAAATTAGCATTAATCTAGATCAACATTCTTGACATTCCCACATTTTTAAAATATCTTACTTTTAACTTATTAATAATAATATTAATATTAATTGTATTAATAATAATAATAATATATTAATTTGAATCATTTAAGTCATACTGGGGCCCCCTTGCACGTTTGCTGAGGCCCCCTATTGGGTCCTGGCTCCATGGTTGAGAACCACTGATCTAGATTAATAAATGCTTCCAAAATTTCGTTCATTGTTATTGTTCATGATATCTAAGAGAGTTTGCTTGTTTGTGTGTGTGTGTGTGTGTTTGTATACACTTTACCTGTCTTAAGTTATTGAAAACGTCCATGTCTTTGTGGGCCCGTCGATATATTTCAATAAGCCAGCTGACCAACTGGTAATTCTCTTTGACAACAGCAATGTGAAAAGGCCTGTAAATGCAAACAGACAAACAAACACATGCATTATTCACCTAACAAAATGTCATGCACTGATGTAAATGCATTAACATTAAACCACACAAACAAAACTAGAACTATTAAAATGTACAGTGATGCATTTCTTTTAACAATACAGGGATGACTGTCTTTTTAATGGCCTACACAGGTCAACCAATGAGTTCAAAAGGTTGAATGAATAACCCTTCACCTGAGTGACAATCATGTGTATGACTCATCTTGTACACAGTGGCTCTAAATGCAACCAGTGTCAGTGAGTACAGGGAAATGCTTATCTCCCTATCGTTTCACAGAAAGCCTCTCTGAGGTGAGAGTATAGAAGTCAAGGTTTGGGAACAGGAAGAAAACACTGGGTGAGAAAGAGAGAGGGACTCTTCATGAAATGTTTTAAATGATGTTTTTTTCTTTCTATATCTGCTTCCAGTAACAGCTACTTTGGTTTGAAGTCACTTCCTGCCCTGAGGGACAATGGCACCGTTCTTTCTGTTTTGAATACTAATTATCATTATATTTACAGTTGCATTAGGGGCTTTCTGTGCTTTTCAGACTCCTCTAGCAGAACTTCCCATGAAACCCTGAAAAAATAACAAAGAAGAACTTTGCACTGACTTGAAACACAAGAACAGTGTATTTACAACCTATTATAAGAGTCCAACAAGAGTGCTTTATTTGCTTAGCAATTGATCACTGTAACATGCAAAACAATATTGAAACAAGTTCAAGATCATTTGTGAACATTCAGATGTCATCTTAATAAAAGATAATATAATAATATAATGAACACTTTTTAGCAGGACTAACACTTAGGATTTCTATCAATGCAGACATCAATGTAGAATGTTCATATCTTGCATTATGAACTATAAAACAGTTCTTGGGAATGTGGCAAGAATGTTAATAGGCCTGATGGAAAGTTATACTGCGTCAGCAGGAAAAATGATAGAGAAAAGGGAACAGAGAAGAACAGGGACTCATTGTTTATATTGTCTTTTGACTCGTATTGAGTCACTGTGGGATGAAAAGCCGGAACACAGACAGTGGGAGAGCAAATGATTTGAATTATGGTGCTGATTCATATTCCTAGTGATATAAATGTAAATATTGCCCTATAAATGGACATTGCGATTGCTTCATGTGGGTTATTCCATTGTGGCCAGATTTTGTGAATAAAACCGAGAGAATGAAATTATATACTACATATATAAGCACAAATCTATATATACAGTAACATGTATAAGAACAGGTGATAAAATACAAAAATAAAAAATACCAGTTTTTATTAAAAAAACTAATGCCACCTGACCTAACTTTCTGTTTGGAACAAGAGTCACCATTGAATCAAACACCTTTATGAAGCATCAAACCAAAAGAGGAAGAAAAGAGCCATTTAGTCAAAATGAATGCAAGCTGGCCTGACGCAGGCTATGACCGGCCTCAGTGAACTGCCAAATCACAGTTTACTTGGTTTTGATAAGAAAGCAGAAGAGTTTATTAGTAGCTTAATTCTTTCTTTATTTGTCTCCTTTCTTGTAAGTGAGCTCAACGTCACTGTACTTCAGGAAATCTCATGCTTTTATAGTTCTGCCATCAGGGCCATGTGTTCAGCCCTTCTGAGAAGGTGCTGCTTTGTTGATCAAGGAGCCTTTATCAGGTCTGAGGATTGTATGTTTACACAGAACATGTGAGATTGGCCTGCATCACAGTGCAAAGGCCACATTAAAGACATAGAAGGATATTCTCTCTTTGCAAAATAAATAAATAATGTTACATTTATAGAGCACTTTTCTGGGTACTCAAAGTGCTTTACATGGATGGGGGGAATCTCCTTAACCACCACCAATGTGCAGCATCCACCTGGATGATGCGACAGCAGCCATATTGCGCCAGAACGCCCACCACACACCAGCTTATTGGTGGAGAGGAGAAGGAGTGAAGAAGCCAATCAGTATATAGTATAGGTCTTCAACCCTGCTCCTGGGGACCCACTGTCCTGCAGAGTTTAGCTCCAACTAATCAAACACACCTGAATCAGCTAATCAAGGTCTTCAAGATCACTTGAAAAGTCACAGGCCAGGTGTGCTGAAGCAGGTTGGAAATAAACTTTGCAGGACAGTTGGTCCCCAGGAGCAGGATTGAAGACCTATGGTATATAGGGATGATTGTGAGGCCATTATGATGGACAGAAGCCAATTGGCGAATTTGGCCAGGAAGCCAGGGGTTACACCCCTACTCTTTTTCGAAGGACATCCTGGGATTTTTAATGACCACAGAGAGTCAGGATCTCTGCTTTATGACAGTATAGTGTCCCCATCACTATACTGGGGCATTAGGACCCACACAGACCACAGGGTGAGCACCCCCTGCTGGCCTCACTAACACCTCTTCCAGCAGCGACCTAGTTTCCCCAGGAGGTCTCCCATCCAGGTACTAACCACGCTCAACCCTGATTAGCTTCAGTGGGCAACCAGTCTTGGGCTACAGGGTGATATGGCTAAATAAATAAATAAAAAGTACAGCTGCACACAATTAACAAATCTCTGCCTATTGCAGTTTCAGTAAGTGCTGTAATATGTGCAGGGGCCTTTAAGGGCGGCAATTTTAATAAAGTCGGAAATTATAATGGTCTTTTCTATTGAGACTTACATTTGAATAAAACAGTTCTGAAATGAGAAAAAATGTAGGACAGGACTTGAATTCGTCCATCAGGAGTTGATTGGATCTTTGCCGTTTGCTAATAGCTACCATCTCATGTGATTGACAGGTCGTTGGTGAGTAAGTGACGAAATGCTAGTTTTCTCCAAATCAAATCTAATGAAGAAACAGTGAACAATGAAGAAAAGTCCTCTACATCTTGGACGGCCCAAGGGTGAGTAAATTTTCAGCAACTTTTCATTTTTGGGCAAACTATTCCCTCAACTAAATTTTTGCTTGTACCTCCCACATTACAATGTATTAAATAAAATGTACATTAAAAAGTACATTAACAATTATTGTAAATGGCCTTGCAATTTAAACATCACAACAAAGTATGTAAATATATTAAAATGGTCAGGATTTAATGCTTAATGATATTTTACATCACTTTGGCTGACAAAGAAAAGCCTTTGGATAAACAGACCCATCATAAACGCATCAAAAGTAAATGTATAATTTAATATAAATATTAATTGTAAACTAACTTTTATTTATCATATATTCTTATCACATCTGTATGTGATAATCATTGGCTTTGCTGTCACTTACTATACTGCAGGTCAGAATTTAGTTTCGCGCTCTCTCTCTTTCTTTTCGACAGATGAAACTCTCTGGGTTCCTGGAAGTGACAGAGTTAGTTAGACCGCAGCCCCAGATAAGGCCCAGGCTGAGACTGACGTAGGAACCTGAACATCATCAGAAGGAGATGAAGGGCTCATGGCGGGGCTGTGGCGCATGTGTGGCATCCTGTACAGCCCAGATACACAAACCTCTAACATCCCCTGCAGCACACAGGCCTGCTTCTGCTGCAGAAAACAAGCTCAGAGGCTGAGACAAGACATAAACAGCCTGAGCCAAACACAAGACATGCAACCACTCGAATAAAAAAACTCTTACAGGAACAGAAGAAACTCTAAAATCCTTACAAGCACGGTGTTTGAAGGTAACCATGTGTCAAGGCTCTATGTTTCTCTGCATAGCAATGAGATCTGAAAACAGCCTTCACATCCTATATAACCTAAAAATCTTTGCCATTAACACATTTGGCAGACACTTTTATTCAAAGTGACTTATAATGCTTTGATTACATTACCAGAGAAACAAATCCATGACTTTGCTATCCATGGCATTACCAACATCATGCACTACTGTTTGAGCAACAGTAATATGTGTCGCTCCAAGCCTATGTGACCTTTCTTTTGCGAAACAAAAAAAAAAAAAGAACTTTAAAGAACTGTTTTTGTCAATGATATATTTTGTCAATATTGAAAGTCACTGGGGTCTGAAACACATACATTGGACCCCAGTGAGTTTCACTAAATGGACAAAAAACACAGAGACATTTTTCAAAATAACTTCTTTTGTGTTCCACAGAATGAAGAAAGTCGTACATGCTTGGAACAATATGAGGGTGAGTAAATGATGACCGAATTTTTATTTTTAGAGGAACTAGATCTTGAAAGAGGACGAAGGAAGAAAAAGTAGGTATGAAGAGTAGAAATGGCACAGGTATAGAAGATAACAGTACAGAGCGAAAGGGGGAGAGAGAGACTGATAAGCAACAGAGAAAAAGCGGTAAAGGAGGAAGTGAAGAGCGGATGTTTGGGTTTTTGAGCCCATTCATTTTAAACACACAAAGCAGTGAAAAGAGATGAAAGAGAGAGAGAGAGAAAGACACCTGAAAAAAACCGCAGTCACACAACAGACTCACACTCACATCAGGTTTTCCCGAAAATGAGGGTCTGTGAAGTGCTGAGAAGAAAACAAGGTGAGAGCATGAGAAGCCCATTGACGTAAGAGAGTACAGACGAGGGGGGAGGCAGTGTGAGAGAAATAAAGTTAGACAAGGTTGTTTTTCTGTTTGTGTAAATGCAGTTGATTGAATAGCATGATTGACAGATGTACATGTAAACAATAGACAGAAACCAGGAAATAGGCATCTACTGGAAACCAAAACTTTGCTAACAACTATCAGTTCAGGGAAGAAATGTGGTTGAGAATGTGGTTAAAAAAATCTAACCAATAAAAAGCCAACAAAATAGCAACAGAACTAAACATTTTATTAAGAAAGCTGTTCACCATAACAGTACACCTCATCATTTGCATGCTATTTTCATGAATTTCTTTCTTCTGTGGAACATAAAAGAAGAAATTCTGAAGAATTGTATACAGGTCGCTCTTGTCCATGCAATTACATTGACATGCAAAAGCACCATTGGCCCACATGACTTGTTTGCATTCCCTGGGATTCAATCCCTTGACCCTGGTGTTGCTAGTGCCATGCTCTACCATTTGAGCTACAGGAATGCTGTATCTTTTGACCCTGTATGATAGAAACAAACTAAAATGTAATTTCTTATTTACTGATATCCTTCCTCCAGTGGAGCAAGTCAGTGATTTGATCTTTGAGAACAGAAACAGTACTATTTGTGAAATAAATCATTCAAACAGATTCTGTGAACTAGATAAAGTGATTCAATCAAGCGATCTGACTCAAAAGAATGATTCATTCAGGAATCACTGTTCCTTTAATGAACTCTAATGAACTCCTCTAATGAACCCCTTTAATGAATTATCAGTGGTCTGTTTCTCATCATACAGCTTCTTATCTAATGAATCATTCAAGCCATTTTTAATATTCTCTCATCATTTGTTTGTCCATCCATTGAAAGTAATAAACATTGTACATGCGTGGCACGTGAAAACAAACCTCAAGCAAGCACACTTGAGTGCCCGTTTACCATATTTGATGTGCTGTATGTATCTGCATTGATCATTGTTTATATGTGAATAAAAGCCTTGATTAAATTTGTTCATCATCATATAAAGCGATAATGTGTCTCTTCAGAGACTTAAATGAAACTGCTCCATTCTTATGGATTAATTTTATCCTATCCTTTAAAATGTTGACAACATAAACTCTCAATGGACGGACAAAAATAATGACAGAATATAATGTTCTGAATTGTGTTCTGAAGATGACCGAAAGTCTGAATGTGCGGACACATTTCCTATTTGTTCAGCAAATTTTCATAGGCGAATCCAGTCATTTTAACATAATCGGGAATTTCGTTTGAGGGCGAAAGATTTCCCCATGCAGATTTTGCAATGAGTTCATACATCACTACACTACTGACAACAGACAATGGATGAGGGTGAGTAAATGATCACAGAGTATTCATTTTTGGGTGGACTATCCCTTTAAGCATACACATGGGATAGATTTTATGAAGCTATGTGTGATGAGTCAAATAAAAATTGAGTTAGTAAAAATATGAATTGAAAAAAGTGCTCCACATATTTCATTTCTCAAAATTGGAATTGGCTTCATTTGCTTACTAAGCATACAGCGATGTTTTTATCTGCTGATGACTAAATCTTGATATCAATATTGAGTGACACCAGGTGTCATTTTTGGAGAAGTTTCGCTCACATGAGAAAGGCTATTTTCATACTGAGTAAATGTTCAGATATTACAGTAACACAGTACATGTGTTTGTGTTAGTGCCAGAGCCTAAGGGAGCCAGAATGTTCATCTCTGGCATCCTCATAACCAGCCACACTCATAAAACCAACCCCTGAAACAGCAGCACATGAAATAGCGAAAACCAGTTTCTCTCAGTTACTCTTACTCATACCCACATACCCTCCTCCAGAATCAATCTCCCTTTCTCGCTCTCACATAGAACAGAGAATCTCTGTTTTCAGTATGGATCATCAGATAAAATGATTTTGGTAATCTTTTTTAATAGGAAGTTGAAATGTACTGGGTAACAGGGGTCACAGTGACTCTGTACTTGACTCTTGTGATTCAGCCAGGACTACAATAAACAGAAGGCACATCTACATATTTTTAAGCACACTGAACCTATCACTTAAGAAAATGTTTAGATTTCTTTTTGTTCTGGATGACTAAGCAAGAGTCCGAGTGACATATCTAGGATAATCTGGAAATTCCAAAAAGCATACAGAAAGTACATGTCCACCCTACTAATACTCATAATTTACCTACAGTTACTAATAATAAACCCATGTGCAGTTCAACAATGAATCTAACCATTTAAATATACAGTACATATTATAAAATATGGTTTGATCTACTTCTTTACCTGCTGCAATGCATGATAGACAATTTTGAGGGATGTTTCACCATAATCAATTCTTGAACTACAACATGCCATGAAATGACTGAGACTTCATAAAGGGTAAAAGACTCACGTGTCACCATCTTCATCTTGACGTGTTGCCTCAGCAATATCTGCCAGCAGCCGATCTGTGCTCTCTAGTGCAGGAGGCTGCCGAGGCCACTGGAAATATGGACAACCTGCTATGAACCCAGAGGAGAAGAAATATTTGTATTCACAAACAAATCACAAAACAAATCAGTAAAAATCACGTTCCGGGGCCCCTCTCCCTTGTCGGGCCCTTGGAATCGTCCTAACCTTCTCCCCCAATACGGTGCCCCTGAGTTGCAGTGTGCATACATCTGGTTTAGATATATTATCTTCAAGAAAAGATAAGAAAAGGTCTAACAAACTAAAGTTCTGCATGGCACATTATCATAAAAACCAAGAATGAATTGCCGGTGTTGTACACAATTTTGTCCCCCTGCCAAATTATTACCCCCCTAGTTCAATTCACTACCTGATTGCCTAATCCTAACCCCACCCCACACCTACTCCTAAACCTACCAATACTAGGGGGGTAATAATCTGGCAGGGGGTCAGAATTGGGCACAACACCTGTAAGAGTGGGGAATGTAATAATGTCAATATGTGACGGTTTTCTGCACAATTCTGGAGATTATTATTTCTGTTAGATTTTCTGTATAATGGAGACTGGGGAGTGGTGTAATACCAAGACTGTCAGTTTAATCAACAATGGGAAGGTGTGGGAAAAGTACTTTGACATTAATTCATGCATACAATTTACAGTGTCAGTGTTTTAAAACGGTGTTACCTTGTATTTTACTGATGTACACACTGATAGTCAATATGCGGTTTTGGTTATATATTGCAAAAAAAAGAGAAACATTATGTTTTACAACACTACCCGGTTTCACCTACGCGTGTTAACCCACTGACACGTTTTGCAGGCTGCTGAACCAAACATCCTGCTGATCAGCTCAATGGTTTCGTGTTGACTGTAGCTCGCTGACTGGACTGACCATGACTGCGCAATCATATGTTACGCACGCGCTCCACGCAAACGGACACACATACTTTCACAATGACATAACAAACTAAATTGCGCAAAGACATCCAAGTTTGCACTTAAGATATAAAGTTAGTGATCATTAAAAATAAACATTTTTGAAAACTTACGATATGGTGTTAAGTGTGGCACAAACCGGGAGTCATTAACGCTTGGTTTATGTCCAAATGTACAAAATATCCGCTGTGATTCTGTGTCTATCTGAGCCTCGGGGTTCTTCAAAACTTTTGGATCCGTGCTAGATGGATCGTTTCTTGGACCACTGTGGTCATGATCCACATCCAGCGGGAAAGGGCGTTTCCTTGGCGGAAGTTTGGAAATTGATGAATCTGCCGGTTTTCCTGCAGCGTTAGGGGTTATAGTTCGGGTTTGCTTGGGACCCTCAAGCGTCCTATTACCCCTGACACCCACGGCGTCTGTTTGAGTAGTCTGCGAAACTGATCCATCACAACAGTCCTGTGGTTCGGATGGAAGAATTCCGTGTCCATTGCTGCACTTGTGCGCCGGTTCCACCTGTCTTTCTGGAGTAGGTCTAGGGCGACCTTGGTCTCCCGTCTGCGCGCAGCTCCCACGCTCTCTGGTTTTGTTGGTAAGATCCAGTGGCACAGATCGCACAGTGTGATTACTGCCACTCATGGTCATTGTCCTCAGGTAGGCGATATATGGGTTCTAGACGAATCCTTTTATCAACATTATGTAAATCTGAATCTCTACTCGGTCCCAAGATGACTATCACCTCAGGTTGCCTAGATTAAACAACATACTTACATTTGCTCTGCTCAAGATGTTTTAGCACAGCTCACTGAAGCACTTAAATTCATAGTCTTCTCTTATGCACAAGTTTTCTATTAAAATGATCAGTAAAAAAAAAAAAACTAACTAAATTAAAAATCCTAAATAATTACACATGCAATTAGAATAATGACGTTTTAGGGCAATGACAATATGTCGTGTGCATTAATATTATCATTATTATTATTGAACACGCACTGCAGTCATGATGATAATCTGTGCGCTGTTCTGCTCGCTGTCTCTGTAATCTGAACTAAATTCACAGAGTCTCCCTCTCTCATTCACTCAAATTAGGAAGTAGGTGGGTGAGTGAATTGTGGGGTTTTCCCTTTCAGCTATAACTGAATCGTTCGCAAGCTTCTCATTTGCGACACGATTAAAAGGTGCTGCTGAAGCTCTTTGCAGTTTAGATGAAAATTTTAGCATTTATTATTAGTATTAGTAGTAAGTGCTTTGTACTTAACAATCAGGATCAGTTTATTCGTCGTGTAAAGTAAAGGTTTCGTTTTAGGTGGTTGTAGGATGGGAACATGGAATCGGTTTCGGTTTAGTTGTTAAATGTTTGGCATGTTAGACACTGCATGTCTTTTGAATCTTTCTCATGTACATCAGCGTTTGTGTTTTCATCTCTCAGTGCACATAAATGTGTCACGAGCTGTTAGATAACAGGTGTGTAGTTTTGTTTTCTTTTCAGCCGCGCTCGTTTTTTAATGTTCACTCTTGTGCCTAGTTGGAAGCGGGCTGGATCTCCGGCGGGGATCTCCCTCAGCTGTTGTCGGGAAACCTGCCAGGCGCAACCTTCTGTCTTCCTGTATTTGACCACATTCATATCGGTCAGCGGATCATTAGTGACTGATTGAACTGATAAAATACGGTCCTTTTTCACATTAGAGATTAGATATATGACTCATACCGATAACAACAACAAATGTCTGACTTTCATATGCTGCTATCTCAGCATCTTATCTGGAAAGCACCCCCATCCCTTAAAGATACATAGGCCGGATTATAATTGTTGGTTCCTAGAACGTTCTGAAGACGTTATGGTGTTTGGTTACAAAACAGAACCTAAAGAGAACGTTCCAAGATATAGGAATAGAAATAACCAAATGAGAACTAGCCTATATGCTAACATAAGGACAATGTTCCGTGTTTGCTGTGAGTTTGAAATCATTAGCTTCAGCCTTCTGATCTATCCCTATGTACAATCAAAATATATGGGTGGGGGGAACAAGGCACAGTATCAGATTATGTGCAAATAAGAATCTCACGTCAGTCATACCCCTCTCTTTGCGCCTACACCCCACTAGCCTTAGTTCCTCCTCACACCAGGGGTTTGGAGTTACCTGGGCCAGTTTGGGACTTTCCTTCAGTGTGGGGTTGAGCGGGTATGGAACAGCAAACGGAAAAAAATGATAGGTGTTTAAAGTCCCTAAAACACCAAGAAGAGTCCATGGTGGGTCTGAACTTGTCAGTTGGTGACATACAATACTGTCAAAATGCTGAATCACAGCTAATTTAGTCCCCATGGGCCAACTGAAGATCAACAAGACGATTCCAGGATCTGCGAATGAACTTTTAAAACTGAATTAAACACACAATTAAATTTAGCATTAGGTTTTCTGCTGCATAATCAAAACACATTTGACAATATACAATATAATACTTTATTCTTTTTAATCCCTGAGGGAAATGTGGGCTACAATTTGTAGCCTACAAAGTGCTTTACAGAGAAAAAAGACAATAAACAGTACACATAGTGTTCATGTGCTTGATGTGATTACCCGAAACTAATCTTATAGACAGTCAGACAATTTTTCTAATTAAATTTTTAAGTATTTTTTCCTGAACGGTCCATTTACACTTTTACACCATTTACCACTCATGCATTGCCTTTAGAAGAAGAAAAAAAAACGTTTATGCAATCAAACCAATAGTAGTAATTAGTAAAAATTGTAACCATATAATTTTTTTTCTGCTATACAAGGTGGACATAGTAGACATTATAGCAATATAGAGGGACCAAAATCGTTCAGTCAGAAGAACACCAAGATCACCTTGCACGTTTTTCAAAAGCTCTTCTATCACTGTCATAAGAGTCTCTGACTGATGCTGAAATGCTGTGAAGCAGCGCCCTCTGCTGATGAGGGAAAATGTACATTTGTGAAAAGTTTTAAACAATAATTGTTAAAATTAATAAAAATTAAAACAGCTTAAGTACTATCTATTGTCTTTACTACACAAATAAGCTATTTGCTTCGGAGCAATTGAGCAGTTATTGATATGGATTATGCAGCATAGAAAAATCACTGAAAAAATCCAGATGAAAAACATATGGGAGACCCGAATATAATCATTTAAAAAGTAAAAATAAATAATTGATATATATTGTGTATATATATATATATATATAAGCTAAACAAGTAAATAAAAGGTATTGGCATTGTCAGGGTTAAGGCTAGATGGCATACAGCAAAAACTACTGGGCATGCGCATATCATAGCGTAATTTTTCTCACACTGTACAACAATAATTACTATTTTTGCATTATTGTAAGGGGTAGGTTTAGGGTTGGGGTAGGTGTAGAAGTTAATAAAACTCAATCTAATAGGTAGAAAATTCAATTTATTGCTAGCTTTCGGTTTTTGCTGTATCCCTTCTAGCCACAACCGATTGTCAGAGTAGCAGATGCTAATCATTTCTTGTCCACTAGAGGGCCACACAGAACCAACGGTTTAAAACAAGTTGAAGTAGGCTAAATCTCAAGAGAAGTCGTCAGCTAATATTAGCTGTCAGTATGATATTAATATAGTCCCTAAATCGATTTTCCTCCTTTGGTTTCATCAGTTATCATCTTGATTTTTTTGTTTGTTATGTTTATTTATTTATTTAGTTTTTAATTTTTTTTATTTTAAATGCATTTACCATAAACTACATAATATTAAATATACAATTTCAATTTGAAACATATTTAACATTATAGCATGAAATCTCATATCAGTATGGTAGGCCTATACATTTTGTATTAATTAATTTGTGTAATAATCAAATGTCACTTTAAGACCAGCTCTACTACAGCACAGAAACTCTCTTTGCTCTCTCTTTCTATAGTCATTTGTTATGTATTCAGTAAGTCGTTCACACATGGTCGGTCCAATATGCCACAATTCAAACAGCGTCCCAACTGCACACAGCCCATGCTGCTCGGCTCACTCTCACACACAAAGAAAACAAACCTGTTTGTCTGCCTGTTAGCTACCCGGAAACTGATCAGAGAGAGAGAGAGAGGGAGAAAGAGAGGTGAATGTCTGCAGTTGAGTTCCTGTCCTTAACCAGCATGAGCGTGAGTGCCTCTTCAAAATTTAGGACACAGAGATCAAATCAGACAGACTGAAAGAAACCAAATGAATGAGAGAGAAAAAGGCTGAGCAAGAGCACCAAATGTCTGTATGGGTGGAGTGATGGTAGGACCCGGAGGCCGGTAGATCTGAAAGTAAAGCATTAGTATTTCGAGTATTTTTGGTGTCATGGTTTTGGGTTTCTCTTTGCTTGTGAGCAGTCTTTGTAATGGAGACATGGCAAAAGGACACATGACTAAAACTTTGCACCTTTTTTCAATGGAGCAGTAGCACTTTTTTCACTGAAACCAACCTGCATAGTTTTTTTTTTTTTGGTCAGGTGTTGCGCCTGTGTTGTTTGGGTAGGTAAGCTTTTCTTGTTCTGCTTGTGAGGAATGTATCTTGATGACAAACGTTGCTCATCACTTCTTCGCACTTGATATGACCCGTGGACCTTGACTTGGACAACACAAGGTTTGTAAACTGCATTATTGAACAGAGTTTTGCAGTGGCAAGATGACTGTTCATTTTGAAATCATCACAATTACAGCTACGTTTAAACTGCTGTTTTACATTATATCATCACCAGTGATAACAGGACAAATAGTTACTGGGGAAGTGATTTTCAGATAAATCACGTTTCCTAAAAATAGATTTCTTTTCGGAGAATAATGGGGAAACAAATGAACCACTTGTTATTGTATCTGGCTGTTTGATAAGTTATAGCTGCAGAGGTTTTCATCTTTTCATGCTAGATCTGCTAAAAATGACGTTCTTCAAAAATTCAACCGATCATCAGCAGCAGTTACATGCATAAAAGAGGATATCAGCATCAACTACACTTCAATTGTGTGAAGGAAGTGATTGGTTTCAACACTATTTTAGATGCCTGTTGATTCTGACACATGTCTGAATCTTAACTAGCACTCCACGTGTGGCACATTGGATATATCTAATCTATCATGGCAACAGCTAGACGTTCGAGTCAAACTCCTGACACTTCTCAATCCATGTCCCAGCCCCACACCAGCGCGGACCGTAAACTTCTTGATAAAGTTCTCAGGAGACTCGACAAACTGCATAAACTGAGCACTGACCCCAGGCTGGGTCTTAAAAACAGCCCGCCGTACCTTCCCGAACTAGTGTCAGAGACCACCATCCACCTGACAGAAGTATGGGCTCCCTACAGGGGGTCCATGATGGCCGTGCCACGAGGGGACGAGGGTGATTATCTGAGGATCCATATTCGACACTTGCTGGACAAGGCAGATAGAGCTGTGCTGCTGTTCAAGGATGGCAAGGAGAAGATGTTTGAAGAGACATCAAGCTACAGGTAAGAGAAAACCAAACAGCGCAGAGGTCAGTTTTAGTCTATGTACTGCACTCAGTATGTGTGTTTTTCAGGTGGACATATTCAAACATCTCAGAGATGATCAGAGTTGAGCTGACTGAATGATATTAAAAGTTTAAAAACAGACAGAAGGTATACACACACATTTTTATTATAAGGTAACGCTTATTTTTAATGGTTCCCTAACAGATATTCTGATGACTATAAGTAACGTATACGCAAGTACATATCAGCCTAACCCTAACCCTAACCTAACAGT
>NW_015659312.1:2452189-2471602 GCF_001515625.1 Sinocyclocheilus rhinocerous
TTAAAATCCCATCCTCGTCGCCAAATTGTTGTGGCCGAGCAGCCACCTGGGATTTCGAAGAAACCGAAAGTTCGTGTTTTAAGGACTCATTGAAGCCATGATTAAAAGACAACCAAAGTTTAATAACCGTCTTTGTGACTATGCACCCAACCATCTACAAGTTAGCCAGCTCCAAAGTAAAACTCAGCCTGCAGGCAGTGTTGCCAACTGCTTTCAATTGAAAGTAGCTAAAACTGGTAGCTAAATGTCACTAGATGACATCACAATGGCAAATTCACTGATCTATATAAATATGAACGTTGATCAGTGGGCAAGATGAGAACTTAGATAAGGTTTGTCCAAGAAGTTGCTATATTTGTCCCTAAACTTTTGAAAAAAGTCTCAAAAGGGGCGGGGAAGTCGCTAAATCTAGCTACAAAGTAGCTAAATTGGCAACACTGCCTGCAGGGGGCACTAATGCTCTACTCTGTTTAACACATACATAACAGATTGTCATACTTACAATCTTCCTGAATAACAAGCTATGCCATATGGCACTTACACAGCTCAATAAACTCAAAACATACTTTTGATGTTTCTTAACATTAAATACACCACAGTTATCATCTTTTTTTTTGTCTAATTCTTGTTTAGTTTAGTCTTTGATTAGTGTTAGGATTGTTGTTTTTTTTTCAGTTTTTTATATTTTTATTTTAAATATATTAATTTATAATATATTAAATATAGAATTTGAATAAAAAAATTATTTAACATTATAGCATGAAAACATCAATAAAGTAGCCTAGGCCTATATATTTTAGTATTGATTATGTAATAATCTAATGTCATTTTAAGGCCAGCCGTACTAGAAACTCTCCCTCCCTCTTTCTATAGTCATTTGTTATGTATTCAGTAAGTCGTTCACACATGGTCGGTCCAATATGCCACAATTCAAACAGCGTCCCAACTGCACACAGCCCATGCTGCTCGGCTCACTCTCACACACAAAGAAAACAAACCTGTTTGTCTGCCTGTTAGCTACCCGGAAACTGATCAGAGAGAGAGAGAGAGGGAGAAAGAGAGGTGAATGTCTGCAGTTGAGTTCCTGTCCTTAACCAGCATGAGCGTGAGTGCCTCTTCAAAATTTAGGACACAGAGATCAAATCAGACAGACTGAAAGAAACCAAATGAATGAGAGAGAAAAAGGCTGAGCAAGAGCACCAAATGTCTGTATGGGTGGAGTGATGGTAGGACCCGGAGGCCGGTAGATCTGAAAGTAAAGCATTAGTATTTCGAGTATTTTTGGTGTCATGGTTTTGGGTTTCTCTTTGCTTGTGAGCAGTCTTTGTAATGGAGACATGGCAAAAGGACACATGACTAAAACTTTGCACCTTTTTTCAATGGAGCAGTAGCACTTTTTTCACTGAAACCAACCTGCATAGTTTTTTTTTTTTTGGTCAGGTGTTGCGCCTGTGTTGTTTGGGTAGGTAAGCTTTTCTTGTTCTGCTTGTGAGGAATGTATCTTGATGACAAACGTTGCTCATCACTTCTTCGCACTTGATATGACCCGTGGACCTTGACTTGGACAACACAAGGTTTGTAAACTGCATTATTGAACAGAGTTTTGCAGTGGCAAGATGACTGTTCATTTTGAAATCATCACAATTACAGCTACGTTTAAACTGCTGTTTTACATTATATCATCACCAGTGATAACAGGACAAATAGTTACTGGGGAAGTGATTTTCAGATAAATCACGTTTCCTAAAAATAGATTTCTTTTCGGAGAATAATGGGGAAACAAATGAACCACTTGTTATTGTATCTGGCTGTTTGATAAGTTATAGCTGCAGAGGTTTTCATCTTTTCATGCTAGATCTGCTAAAAATGACGTTCTTCAAAAATTCAACCGATCATCAGCAGCAGTTACATGCATAAAAGAGGATATCAGCATCAACTACACTTCAATTGTGTGAAGGAAGTGATTGGTTTCAACACTATTTTAGATGCCTGTTGATTCTGACACATGTCTGAATCTTAACTAGCACTCCACGTGTGGCACATTGGATATATCTAATCTATCATGGCAACAGCTAGACGTTCGAGTCAAACTCCTGACACTTCTCAATCCATGTCCCAGCCCCACACCAGCGCGGACCGTAAACTTCTTGATAAAGTTCTCAGGAGACTCGACAAACTGCATAAACTGAGCACTGACCCCAGGCTGGGTCTTAAAAACAGCCCGCCGTACCTTCCCGAACTAGTGTCAGAGACCACCATCCACCTGACAGAAGTATGGGCTCCCTACAGGGGGTCCATGATGGCCGTGCCACGAGGGGACGAGGGTGATTATCTGAGGATCCATATTCGACACTTGCTGGACAAGGCAGATAGAGCTGTGCTGCTGTTCAAGGATGGCAAGGAGAAGATGTTTGAAGAGACATCAAGCTACAGGTAAGAGAAAACCAAACAGCGCAGAGGTCAGTTTTAGTCTATGTACTGCACTCAGTATGTGTGTTTTTCAGGTGGACATATTCAAACATCTCAGAGATGATCAGAGTTGAGCTGACTGAATGATATTAAAAGTTTAAAAACAGACAGAAGGTATACACACACATTTTTATTATAAGGTAACGCTTATTTTTAATGGTTCCCTAACAGATATTCTGATGACTATAAGTAACGTATACGCAAGTACATATCAGCCTAACCCTAACCCTAACCTAACAGTCTAACAATTCTCTAATGGTTATTTGACATGTTGCAAATTATTGAGTTAGGACCCACGCACTTTTGGGGCCCCCCAGAGATCTGTTTTATTAGCAGTAACAGTACTAGTAGTAATGCAATAGAAATTATAAATGTATCTACCCAAGAGTTATAAATAAAACAAAATTACGGCTTATTTCTGCATTTCCGGCAAAATTACCCCCCTCCCCATGCACTGCATGGTTCCGTCCCGTCCTATGTAGCCTAGAGTGAGATCAGATGGTAAACTGTCTTCGAGCTCGACGAAGATGTGTAAGTCCAGTAATCAAAAGATCTAAATATTTGTGGACTGGAAACAAATGGAAAATTGACAAACTTGTGCTGCAATTCTATGGATGTTTTGCCCACCAGGTCTTCGAGCCAGTCATGTGACCGAAAACTATGAATTGTAGCCTCTAAATTTGATAATGCTCAACACCATTGGTTCGAAGAGCTGTCAATGCTTTGTAAAGACTTTTTACCATGCCAGTAAAGCTACTGGAATATCAATTTACCAGTTGCTGATTGTGATGCAGATTTTTTCAAATAGGATGCACATCTCAACCACCAAATCAACATTTAAATTTAAACTTTTACTAAATGTAGTCTTTAATAATGTCTGAAAATATATCAATGAATAACCTGATACAAGTAATGTGCTTTATGTCTTAAGTTCTCACACTCTGCAGCAAATGGTTTGTATTTATATATAGGGCTATACAGCCATCTAGATACACCATGATATTGCAGATGATAAATTGTGCATAATTTAGTGGTTAATATTTAGTAAAATCCCCTTAAAATAATAAAAAAATTAAAGAAAAAAATAATAATTTAGCTAAAATCACAAAACACAAATATATATTCGTTCTCATATATTTGTCTTCATTAATTTGTATGTTCATCTATAAGTGTTTGGGCTGTTTAATATAAGGATTTTGTTTAAAATCCTCTACCGCGCCCCTGACTCAACCGCTCATCAGCAGTTACATGCATAAAACAGGATATCTGCATTAACTACACTATAATTGTGTGAAGAAAGTGATTGGTTTCAACACTAATTTAGATGACTGTTGATTCAGACACATGTCAGAACCTTAAAGGGTTAGTTCACCCAAAAATGAAAATTAGCCCATAAATTACTCACCCTCAAGTCATCCTAGGTGTATATGACTTTTTTCTTTCAGACGAATCCAGTTGGAGTTATATTAAAAATGGTCTTTGATCTTTCAAGCTGTTTCATGCCACTCAGCAGGTGTTGCATGCATCAGTCCAACAGCAGTTAAATAAAATGTTCTCCGGGGGGGTGAACAAAGGCCTTCTGTAGCGAATCGATGCGTTTTTGAACTGCTTCCAGTGTACAACAGTGCGTAATAATCACTTTAATTTTTGGACTGATGCATGCAACACCCGCTGAGTGCCATGAAACAGCTTGAAAGATCAAATACAATTTTTAATATAACTCCGACTGGATTCGTCTGAAAGAAGAAAGTCATATACACCTAGAATGACTTGAGGGTGAGTAATTTATGGGCTAATTTTCATTTTTGGGTGAACTAACCCTTTAACGTAGATAGATAGAAAAAGTTAACTTGCTTTTATGTGAATGTGTGCCTGTGAATGTGTATATATTATATATAAATATGTATGTGTGTGTGGGTGTAAATTAAAGTTGTTAACACGTTTCTTCAATAGAGCAGCACTATGATGTTCCCCCAACCCCATTTACCATTTAGCTGGGACAAAAATGCAATCACTTTTTGGTAACTTTGAAGAATCTGAAAATGTCAATACTACTTAAATTCAAGGCGTATTGCTACTTCTCTAATATTGGTTCTATGGTTGTTGTAATGGTCTAATCTCATAAAAAAAAGACCACCAAGAACGTGCAAAAACACAAGCTATTTAATACTAAAAGTATTAAAACTATTGAAGTAGTGGTAGAAAAGTATTCAAATTTGGTCATCACATGAAATTACCACACTGATAAAGTTAAACATCTGCATGCTACTTGTACCAATAAATAGAATGTTTAGCAAAAATGTCTGCCAAAAGAATGTAAATATTAATGCTGACATGTCCACACACATATAAAGATGTGGATCAGTTTTGCATGGGAAAAATTATCCTAGTAAAAACGTTCCTAGTAAACCTTACCAATAACACTGACTGCAATAAAACGGCTTGTTTTCGATCTTAAGAAACCAAACATAGCAGTCCCTATTTAGACTTTGTTGTGAGGCTTGACCAAGTTTCTGGTCTGCTGTGACTACTAATGACCAGTGTGTATATAGTGCGGCATTATCATCATGGAAACGGAGGAAACTTTCCTCTGGCAATGGAGGCCAGCAGTTTAATGTCATGTTTCGGCACAGCAGTGGCCGTTCTCTTTACTTCCTGATCACAAAACTTTACTTTACTAGTATTATTATTATTTTATTTATGCATGGCAAAATGAGAGAGTGAAATATGCTCCTCAAATAATACATCAAATTTGAGAATAACCTGAGACGTAATAGATAATATTTGGTCTACTCCTCATTTATCTCCAAGTGCCAGTAAATATAAGGCTTGTTCGCAATGTCCGCAAATTGTTTTACCTTCTCTTCTGTGTGAAGCTGAATAGCAGGACCTTCAAGTCACAACATTCTTTTTTTACTTTCCACTTGAGCTGCAATGTATTCAATATTTCATACAACATGTCAGAACTGGACCTTTAGTGTTCAGAAAAGATCTGAAAGAAAACAAGCAGTACCACTATGTGTGAATGTATGCATACTTTAAAATACACATGTTTGATATGCTGACAAAATATACACATAATCTGAACACCATGCTTAATATATTTGATAAATAGATACAGTGGGTCACACCCTGTTCCTTCTTCAGGCTTCAGAGGCGCTGCTCAGAGAAAAGATAAGACAAAATGAGGGCTTTGTGGCTAAGCTACTAAAAGTAGAAACAAAGCGGTCATATTGTCTGAGTGGAAAAATTTGTTGCATACAAGACAGGTTGGTCAGTTTAGCACCCAACTGCATATGCATCTCAACACAGTAAGCCACATTATCCACAGTCAAACATTAACAGCCTCAAGGAATGTGAAAAAAATATTGCTGGTAAAACTGTTTTCACTCAAAAATTGCTAGTAAATTTCACAAATAATTACAGAGAAAGAGCAAGTAACATGTTGAATTGAACATGAAATGTTTAAGTAGAAAGACTGAAATAGTATTTTCTTGTAGAACATAATCTTATTTACAACATCAAAAATACACTGTAGTCATTATTATATCACAATGAAAAGTTGAAGCATTGATTTCTTCAAACATCACTTACTACACCATTTTTAAATACAATGCATATGACATCTGCCCTGTTGTGTGCTTTTTTAATAAATATGCTATTTATTTTCTCTACATTTAGACTTAATATAAAATGAAATCTGCAATCTGATTTAATCTTTGTTAAATCAGATTGCAGATTTATTGACAAGAGAATAACAGATGAGAGGTGCCGATCTGTGCCATGTTGTGTAGAGGATGCTGACGCTACCATGGCAATCTCTTTGATCAATTAGTAATGGAAAATTCTGTCAGCCCCACCACAGACACACAGGACAGGATGTATCAAAGTACTACTTCCTGTTTCTAAAAGTTAGAGTGCATCGTGCTTATGCCAGCTTTTTGTTTATTTTTGAGTATATGTTTGTGCAACTTGTTGACACGATTATATCACACATCAACAAACAATTATCATATGCACACAAATCAGAAAACAAGCACCACAGCTCTTCTGCGCACGTAGTATTTTTACCCACTTTATATACAGACGAATGTGTTTTACCGTGTAATATATGCAGGGGTAATATTTGTGCAACTCACAAAATATTTTTTTTTAAATGTTTTTTTTTTAAACGTTTGTTTCCTTTTTCAGGAGAAATCTTACTAAGTTGTCACTCCTCCTCAGCCACATGTTGAATGAAATACAAACTTTGTTTCCCGGGGGAAGATTTCAGGGTGATACTTATAGAATTACAAAGACAGAGGCCAAAGACTTCTGGAGGAAAGCCTTTGGACACAAGTATGAAAACTTTTTTTTTTTAATGTGTATTGAAAATTTAAACCCTATCCATCAATTTTTGGAACCCCCCCCCACCACCACCTCATAATAATAATATATAAAAAGTATTAAGCATGAAGTGCAAAATGAATTAATAATGTATGTAAGTATATAAACTAGAAATAAAAATAAAATAAGGGATTAGACAGATTTACAGAAGCAAAATATACATCTAAGTACTATAATACAGTATAATATATAGTATAATACAGTAATCTCTCTCTTTCTCTCTCTCTCTCTCTCTCTCTCTCTCAGATGTATAGTGCAGTGGAACATTTTTAAACAGCAGCTGAGGAGGGTTCATTACTTTGAAGAGGGAATGGAGTCCATGGCTTTGAAGTCCACGGTTGATCTCACTTGTAATGATCACATATCAATCTTTGAGTTTGATATATTCACCAGACTTTTTCAGGTATCCTAAGCTTGAGGAGAACTTTTGTTAGATATTACCTATAATATTTACTATAATTATATCTATACTATTTATACTATACTATAATATTTATTATAATTACCTATAAAAACATGACAAATGTTTTTTTTTTTTTTTTTAAGTAGCAGGTACATTCCATGAATTCAGTCATTTTCGTGAGACTTTCTAGATATGCTTGATAAACTAAATCATATAAAATAAATCTAACGCGAAAAGTAGATAATTTTAACATTTATATATTATATACATGTATTTATAATATTTTTTTTATAAGTTTCGGGCCTTATTTTGTATTGTATTCGTGGAGAGTGCAGCAGTAAAAATTACCTCCTGGTCCTGTCATTCCTTTCCTTATTTATTTTTTTTATTTTTTAGCTTTAAGCTATTTAATCTTCTATTCTTCCTTCAGCCCTGGCCAACTTTGTTAAGAAACTGGAATCATTTAGCAGTAACTCACCCAGGATACATGGCGTTTCTCACCTATGACCAGGTCAGGGTCCGACTAGAGCACTACAGACATCGTCCTGGCAGGTAAGACATACACCAGACTATAGCAGGGCTAAAATGAACTAACTATGCAACTAACCAAAAAAGTAAATAAACCAAAATATTACAGTTTGTTTATCTAGGTTTAAACTTACAGAATTACAGTGGTTTAGATCTGAACTCTGACTGGCTCTCCCCACAGCTACATCTTTCGTCTCAGTTGCACACAAATGGGTCAGTGGGCGATTGGTCATGTGACCAGTGATGGCAGCATTGTGCAAACCATTCCCCAAAATACACCTCTCTACCAAGCACTCATACAAGGCTTCAGGGAGGGCTGGTGAGTTCACAATCTAATATTATTTCAAGAAAAAAAATAAAAACACTCTGAAATAAAATCTGATGTCATAGTGTTAACATAATCTGGAATGCTTATATCTGCAGCTACTTATACCCTGATGGGCGTGATGTGAACCCTGACCTCACCAGCCTGTGCAGTCCAACTCACAAGGGTCGAAT
Source organism: Sinocyclocheilus rhinocerous (assembly GCF_001515625.1). Taxonomy (NCBI): domain Eukaryota; kingdom Metazoa; phylum Chordata; class Actinopteri; order Cypriniformes; family Cyprinidae; genus Sinocyclocheilus; species Sinocyclocheilus rhinocerous. The sequence goes on from NW_015659312.1 coordinate 2,460,474, forward strand.
CAAAGTCACTGAAGTAACTGAAAGTTAAAGTCAAGATATATATATATATATATACATACCATTAAAAAACATTTTCTTTACTTCAAATAGAATAAATGTTAACTAAAATAAAATATAAAAAACTTTTTATTTCAGTACATTTATTTTTATCTCATTTAATTTAGTTAACTTGATGTATTAAAATAACTAAAACAAAAACAGAAATAATTTATAAAAAACTATGTAGACATACATAGACTACATACGTATATACATACACACACATATAATATATATATATATATATATAAACAGAAATTACAAAAAAAAAAGACAAAAACACAACAAATTACTAAAATTTTAACTAAAATTAAAATAAAAAATATATAAAAACCAACCCTCAAAATATTAACAAAAACTATAATAGTATTTCAATGATACTAAACTAACACTACAATGCCCTTTCTTTGGATCACAACATTACAAGAAAAATGTAAATGATAATAATAATTACTATTATGTAATACTACATTAAATTATTGCCTACATTTTTAATTTTTCATTTAAACATTACACTATCCTATACATGGTCCTCTGCTTCTTCTTTTTTTATTTTTTTTTATTTTTCATATTTGAAATATGCTCGTTCCTTGAATGTAAGTGCATTTTTTTTTCTCTAATGCAAGATTGACTGTTTTCTCTCTCCTTTATTTGTTGAACTTCTCTCTTCAGGAGCAGTATGAATTATACTGTGAGATTGGCAGCACATTTCAGCTCTGCAAAATCTGCACAGAACGAGACAAGGACACTCGCATTCAGCCCTGCGGCCATCTGCTGTGTCAGCCCTGCTTGACTGGCTGGCAGGTATATTGTTTTCCTATTGTGCTCAGACCTTTATAACCATCTCCCATTCACACTTACATTCACACTCACAAGCATGATAAGGTTACACCGCAAACCCACATCCAGAACAACTATACATGATGACGTGGTTGTGTTTTTCCATTGTTGGTGCATATATATATATAAACATCATAAATAGATCTCATTAGAATAGAATTATTTTAATAACAATAAACCATTAACATAAACTGATAATTAAATACTTGCATGAAGCAAAGTCATTCAGAAAGCAGTTCTGCATGAAATACAGTGTTTGCCACATTGTCATGCAACATGACCTGACATTTTGGCTCAAGCTTCCTGCCTGTGTTTGATGAAGCATATGTGTGCATAGTGACTGATTTTCCACTTCTCTCAAGTCACACTTCATTGAATGCTAAGATCACATTGACCCTAGAGAATGAGAGGATGTGATGCATTTCGGCAGCTCTACATCTTACAATGTAACACATTCAAAAGACTAGTGCAACTCTCGTAAGATGTCATAAGATAAGCAAATCTTTCTTGTGGTATGATGTTCAGGGGAAGGATGCCCTTGGGAGCTAAGAAATTGAGTCCATGGTTTCAGTACCTGTGCATTAAATAAGTATGTGAATTTGTGTGTTGAAAGTTGTGTCACTCCCTCTGATATGCAGAAGTCAGACGGGCACACATGCCCCTACTGCCGCTGTGACATCAGAGGCACAGAGTCCATCCTCATTGAGCCCTATCTGCCAACCAGAGACAGGAGGGCAGGGGAGAAAGAGGAAGAGGAGGACGATGAAGATGAGGAGGAGGATCATGTGGATGTAGAGCTGGTGATGAAAAAACTGGCTTGTATGAAAAAGGTGAGAGTATGTAATTTTGGAATCAGGAAACCTTTGCTTGCCAATCTGAAATCCACATTTTATGACTTACATTGTCTTTGGCTTATTGAACATTTATGAGATTTTACTCTTGTGTGTAGGGTACCCTATTTATATAATTATACTGCAGGGTAATGTCTAGATTATAGGTGACTAAACCAGGAATGCATAATATATCTGTACTATATCAGTTATCAGCCAATGTTACAGATACATTTGTTTATACTATATTTCATTGTGAATGCTCATTTCCAGTTTTAACATTTAGATTAACTTTGTCACCATCTAAAGCTCACTTAAAGTTAATCTTTTAAAACACTGTTAAATGTTACATTTAGTAAAAAAAAAAAAAATCATATACTGTTAATGTATATGTTGTGATGCCTAAAATCACTTGTAGCAATTAAAATGATTTATTTTCATTTTAACCTTTGTATAACATTTTAATATCATCCATTTAGTGGTTAGTAGCCATGACATGAAAACGAATATTGGCATGTCCCTAATTGCTAGAATTTGAAAACTGGTGCATCCCTGAATAAACACTCATTGAGTATTTTGTCAAGTCACCTTTGTTTCTATAGCTCTTTATACAATACAGCCTGTGTCAAAGCAGCTTCACAGTAAATAGCAGAATCACTTATGAAAACTGAGCTATGGAGGGTATTAAGATTCTGCTAAAGTAGCTCTAATATGTGTCATTATTTAGCTCAAGTCAGTTCAGTGTTGGTTCAGTTCAGATAGGGCTGCATGATAAATTGTATTGTATTCATGATCACAATTTTTGATGTTCTCGATTATATTTTGTATTCTCAAGTGTCTGTTATTTGCAGTGTTGGGAGTAACGCATTACAAAAGTAATAATATTACAGTAGTATATTACGTTTTGCTGTAACGCAGTAATATAACGCATTACTAATCAAATTTGGGTAATTTTTTTGCAGGAAGGAGCACAGTTGAGCAGACACAACTTTTTCTAAAATTTTAGACATAAAAGGAAGATTTGAGATGGGTCTGTAATTAGTCAGTTCAAATGTGTTCTGAATGTGTGCAATTCTTCAGTTCAATCTGACTTTAATGAGTGTTTAATCTCATTCCTCTCTCACTATTTCAGATTTCTCAGGAGGAGTATCAAGTTCCCCGTTCCAGTCTGTCACCTCCTCCCCTTCCTCCCAAAAGACATTCACTCTCCCCTTGTCCATCTCCCAAACCACCCTCCAGATCCTTGAGCATAGGCACACAGGTCAGCCAATCTAGCTTGGTAAGTGAATTCAGAACTGTAATCATGAGAATCAGTTATCATGTTCTTACCGCAGAAAGTCAAACACGGTTCCTGGTCAGAAAACATGCTAAGACAAACTTCCTCAGATAGGTAAGAAATGTTCTGAATAATATTTTTTACAACATAGTACTCATGGGTAAGATTCTCCTTACAAGTATTTGGCAATAATGCATGAATACATTTGCATTAGATCTTCTGTTTGGACGCCTGTTTGATCTTGATGGTAATTGATGTCATGCATCCACCAAAAATAACCTTGACACTAAGTGGTTAAAATTCATTGTATAAATAGTTACGAAAAGTGAAGTTAGCTATCATGCTAGTTGCTTTCAGATGCCACTTGTTGCCACATGATGCATTTTTCACCTAATGCAATTACAATTCTCACATTTTCAGAAAGCCTTAACTGTCCAATACGTTTTGGGGTTACTGTAGCTATAATCAAATGTTTGATGCATTAATAAGTTAATAAATTAAAATAATAAGTTTGCATAATTATGTCTATTTCTGCTATCCTTTTTCTGCTTCTTTACTGACCAACTGGATTCAGAAGTGAGGAACTTTTGGAAGACTTCTGTCACTCCTCTTTGCCATATGTCAGACACAGTGGGTATCATAACTAACTTTCATAACTGTGATATTTGTTATTCATTAAATATCTTTGTGACACGTTCTGTTGAACACTTGAGACAACTAAACATTACCTTTGTTGCTGTTGTACTGACATCTGGTGGCAGGGCTTGAAAGGACATGGAGTAGACCATATCTGATGAAACATAATTTCCTGTCTGTGTAGGTGGGGTGTCCTGGGAAGGGCCTCCAGAAAGTGTAAAAATGAAGAGGAGAGCGAAAAGAAGGGACAAGGAAGAAGAAGATCATGACAGAGGTGTGGCGGATTCAGCGTCTCCCTCAGGAAGTCACATTCATGGGGAGATAGAAGGAAACACTTCATCCTGACAGCAAAATTCACCTCAGACTTCAGACTGTAAAGTATATTGGCAAGACAAAGCAATTGTGTGATATCAGCAACAATGGACAACCACAATTATTCAAAGGACTCAATAATCACCAGATTCGGAACATGTACTGTATGTAGAAATGTAAGTTCAATTGAACTTTGCATTGACAGCAGAAAAGATGCATCTTACTGCTCACACCTTTTTTAACACATTTTAAATTCTACCTCATGGCTACTAAATTTTTAGAGAACAAGCACTGTGTTTTGACAGACCAATAAAATAAAATAAGATAAATAAAATAAAACAAACAGCAGACTTGTTTTCTTTTATATCTTAAGATATAGGTTGTTTAACTTTATCTAAATAAGATGGAAGCGTGTAAGTAATTTCAGTTCACACCAGACCAAACCAAACAAAGTTTCACATTACATAACAGTTTGCAGATTTACAGTTTCGTATTTAGTAAAAGAATTGAAACAAACATCCATTGATATTTATTCTTTGTATTGCCTAGAAAATCTCTGAAAACCTTTGTTTTGGTGCCAGATCTGTCCAATAAAACAATGTTTTTCCAATCCTGACAGTAAATGAGAATTATAACAACCGATTGCTCCATACTGCTGTGACTTTCTTATTAATGATCTCTGGATTGTCTCTGCTGCCCTCTGCTGGATTGAGCCAGAACTCAATTTGTGTTAAAATACTGGATCCTTCTGTTTGTTTAGAGGTGGTTGGGATTCACCTGAATGCATTCTTCTTGTTTCCTTCATTCTTTTATAATGAGTTTCACATGATTTGTTATAGTGTGCCAGGGTTAAGTTAAACCTGACCTTCAAGCCATACAACATGTGATCTGTTTTTTGCTGCCCCCATTTTGCCAATAATCTGAGCAAGCTAAATCATAAATATCTTACATAAACAATCTTTCTATTATGCATGAATGTAGTAGGTTTAATATTTGCACTAAAACTGAACGATTGTCAACATTATTTTGGAAGATAATTATACTAGACTACATTACACACATCAACACACTCTGGTTGCTGTAAGAAATTAAGCTAACAGAAGTGAGAAAGACAAGAAAAATATATTTAAATAAATGTCACCCGTCCTGGTACCTGTAATGTTGTTATTATTTACCATGTTGTTATGTTTATATGATGCATAAAGATGATGCATATTGGGGAAGCCTAGGCATAGCAGGTGGCTTACAGCAATAAAGGTTAATCATGGGCATTTAAAACCCAACACAGTGCTATCACTTTTTCAACAGCAACAACAAAAAAAAAAAGATTAGATTTTATTTAAAATTAAATATGTGTGTGTGTGTGTACTGGTAGCCTATATATGGTTTATGAGGACACAAATGTGTATAATGACATGGGTACTACAACGTAAACATGCATATGACGACACTTCCGGTGTCCCCGTAAAACAAAAGTAATAAAAAATATACAAAACGGTGTTTTATTAAATTAAAAAATTGCCAGTAGTTTTCTGTAAGGTGTAGGTTTAGGTGTGTAGGTTTGTACAGTATAAAAACCAGTACGCCTATGGAGAGTCCCCGTAAACCACAAATGCAAGTGTGTGTGTGTGTGTGTGTGTAAGTAATACACAATCTGAAAATAGGCCTAGGCTATATTTAGAATCTATATCTTTGCACGCCACTGCTAGTAAGTCATTTGTCTTAAGCGTCTTCAGATTCGCGTTCACAACGTCATTCCCTCGTCCCTACTGCTAGACTTCAAGTGAAAGCGTGTTTACATTTGGTATTTGGCGTGAAAAAACGGGGTCGTGTTTGTAAGATTGACAGTTTTTAAAATCAAACTGTGAAGAAAGCCTAAGTATGACAATGTTAGATTTATTAATGCGTTTTGAGCACATCGCATAGGCTACTTTCGATTTCCTTGGATTTAGGGGAAACTGAAACCAACATAAACATCAGCGCAATGGACAATGGGTGAGTGGATTTATTTGACTCTCCAAAAACACGACAACTCTATGTATTTATATAGGCCTATGCGATGTTATTTTCCTACTTTTTACGTACAGCCGTCTAGTTGCTGACTGCACATTTTTCTATCAAAATTCAGTAGCGCTTATTTCAACAGCTATAAGTCAACTCGGGCCGTTTACAAATGAACGCGGTTTTGCGCTTAAACGTCTTGTAGCCTAACTTGACACTACATCTTAAAATGTCTTAAAAAGCAGCTTGAAGCGACGCAAGGGTCGGCGACATGTGTAGCTCGTGTTTAGCCTATCTAAAAATATTAAATCGCAATGCAGTGGAACGGCGAGAAAGCGACATGTTTGAACCGTGTAAAAATACTTGAGGCACCATTTCGGCTTTCTCAGATTCATTCCTCATAAATATGACACACACAGTGATATTTGAGGCACCTTCAAAAGAGTGTCGAGAGATTTCTCCAAAGGAACCCAAAGTGCCTCGAGTATCTTTTTATTTTTACAGAATAGTTCACTGGACCTCCAACTACACAAAAGGCCAAGAACCCCAAATGTGGGATGATGGAATAATGTTCTTTAAAATGTTACACAGCATAAAGTGTTGACAGCGTGTTCTGTTTTCTGTAGATTTTTACCAGCAAAAATACAAGAGGATTATTTCAACAAAATCAAGAATGTGTTTGCCTCTGAAAGCCCTGAGGAAATTCCCCACCAGCTTATGTCTCTTTTAGAAGTCTTTGGCCGTTTTAAGATAGATATCGCTGTGACTGGAGAGTCTGGTGCAGGAAAGTCTTCTCTTATCAATGCATTCCTTGGATTGAATCCTGATGATGCAGGGGCTGCTCCAACTGGAGCTGTGGAAACCACAAAGCAAGCAACCATGTATCAGCATCCAAATCTTCCACATGTCAGACTGTGGGATCTTCCAGGGATGGGCACCCCTTCCTTTGGATCCAAGAGTTATGTAAAGACAATGAACTTTGATCTATATGACATGTTCATGGTTGTGATATCAGAGAGAGTCAGAGAAAACAACATGCTGTTGTTTGATGAAATTGAGCAAAAAAAGAAGCCATATTATTTCATTAGAACAAAAATTGATAATGACATGCGGTCCCAGAGAAAGAAAAAACAATTCTCTGAAATACATGAATTGGATCAAATGAGACAGGACTGTAAGAAATATCTGAAGGAGAAGAAACTGGACCCACATGTGTTCCTAGTGTCAACCATTGACACACAAAATTATGAGTTGCAGAAGCTCACAGACACTTTTAAAGATGAGGTTTCTCAACTTAGCGCAGAGCTATTTCCAAGTTTTCTGGACAAGATGTTACATGGAGGATGGATAAAAGCAAGGTAAGTAAATGCTTGTTCAAAACTGTAGGAAATGTTTAATACTTTGAAATCCATTGTATTTAAAATGTTTGTACCATTTTCTAGAAAACATTAAATTTAATGATTTTTAACATGTCATGTTTAGTAAAGTAAACATATTTTCACCTTGAATACAGGTACACATTTTAACCGTTATTCTCCAAAGTTTTTGTAAATGTAAAGTTTTTAAAGTCATGAATTATGAATTTTTTACTTTTTGGACTTTATATCCCAAACAGTTAATTTTAACTCAGAAATTAAGAACATGGTCATCATAGATGAGGTCTATTTAAGTCATTGCATTGATGACTGATATATTGAATGTATTCCTGAAGAAAAATAGTAATAATAGAGAGGGCAAACAATGAATGTAACGTCATTCACCCTAACATTCATGTAATTTATATTTATTTATTACTTTAGGTATGCTACAAATCACATCCAACAGACTAGCAAACTTCAAGCTGAGGACATCACAACATTGCAAAATATGTATAAGCGCACAGGTTTTGCAGCTGCAAAAGTCAGTGTTGTACTGCAGGCTTTGAGTCACTTTCAGCTAGATGTTGCAGTTTTGGGTGAGACAGGCTCTGGAGTGTCCACTTTTGTAAATACCTTAATTGGGCTGGAGAATGAAGAGTGTGGTGCAGCATCAGTGTCCATCAGCAACCCAGCAATGAGTCTGGGATACCCAGATGTCCGGTTCTGGGACATATCCGGCATAGAGGGAGTCATGGATTACTCGATGTATGAAATGAAACAAGTCCTGAATTGGTATGACTTCTTTATCATCATTGTATCAGACTGGCAGAAAGCACGCCATTTAAAACTAGCCAAAGCAGTTGAAGAATTAAGGAAGCATTACCTCTTAGTCCAGACCAAAGTAGACTGTCATCTACAAACTCAAAGTGAGTTGTGCTGTGTTGAGACTGACATACTTGATGGGCTTCGGGCACAATTTACCCAGGAGCTTCAGATGGCAAAACTGTCTGAAAAGCAGATTTTTCTCATCAACAACCTAGACAGGTGTGCATTTGACTTTGTAGGTTTGGAAGATGCACTCTCCAGTGACCTCAAGACTGTCAGGACAAGTGCTTTTGCATATTATATAGCAAACACAGTAAAGGAACATAAATAATACTTATAAAAAAACATAGAAGTGTAAGATATGATGCAGCAGTAAACTGCTTTAAAATGACTTGATTTCGGTTTAATTTCCATTAAATATTTAAGCGTACTAATATAACTGCTGTTTAAAATGGGTGTGCAATAATATATAAATTGAATTAGCAAATAATGTTTGATTGTTTAATATACTGTATAATTCTGTATTTTTCTTTTGTAGTTATTGTAATAACTGCACATTCTCAGATCATTTCACTGTTAAGACTATTTCTTGTTTAATAAAATGTTTATGAAAAATACACCATGCTTTGTCTCTTGTTATGCAAACCATTAAAAAAAACAGTTTGTAATGAACTGTAGGTAAGTTATACTAACATAATATTTAGTGTTTTTTATTATTATTTGTATTTTTTTTTACAATTATTATTTGTATTTGTATTATTTGTATTTGGGGACCTAAAAATCGTAGAAATAATTTTAGTGAAACTATATTAATTAAGTTTTTAGTAGTTTGCCCCTATGTGCACTTTCCAGAGGGGTATTGCACAAAAGCAGGATAAGGGATTAAGCTGGGATTTTCCAGTTATCCTGGTTGAATTTAGCCCTGACTCAGTTGCATGAAAGCAGGCTAAATTAAGCTAAATTATGTTACTATGGAGATTTATTCTTTGCAGCTAACCTGCTCCAGAGCAGGCTAACAACCAGGCTAAGATTAATCCTAGTGATTTATCTGTTAGTTCCGCTGTCAATCCTACTAGAAATTAATGTGTTTTACAGTCACTCCATGGTCTTCTGTAAATATGTTGCATCTTTTTAATTATCCTGCATTAAAATACTAGATATACTGTCATTCATCTTAGTATGCCTATTTTAGTGTTATTATGAAGACTGTTCATATTGCTGTCAGAGGTTTGATGAATACATATATTATTGCAGTTGTTGAGATTATAAGAAATGGCTGACGAAGTTGCAAAGGTGGTTTAATTTAAGTCCATGACGAGGTGAATATGTAGTATATACAGGTGCATCTCAATAAATTAGAATGTCATGGAAAAGTTCATTTATTTCAGTAATTCAACTCAAATTGTGAAACTCGTGTATTGAATAAATTCAATGCACACATACTGAAGTAGTTTAAGTCTTTGGTTCTTTTAATTGTGATGATTTTGGCTCACATTTAACAAAAACCCACCAATTCACAATCTCAACAAATTAGAATACTTCATAAGAACATAAAATAGAATACTTCATAAAAACATTTTTAGTGAATTGTTGGCATTCTGGAAAGTATGTTCATTTATTGTACATGTACTCAATACTTGGTAGGGGCTCATTTTGCTTTAATTACTGCCTCAATTCAGCGTGGCATGGAGGTGATCAGTTTGTAGCACTGCTGAGGTGGTATGGAAGCCCAGGTTTCTTTGACAGTGGCCTTCAGCTCATCTGCATTTTTTGGTCTCTTGTTTCTCATTTTCCTCTTGACAATACCCCATAGATTCTCTATGGGGTTCAGGTCTGGTGAGTTTGCTGGCCAGTCAAGCACACCAACACCATGGTCATTTAACCAACTTTTGGTGCTTTTGGCAGTGTGAGCAGGTGCCAAATCCTGCTGGAAAATAAAATCAGCATCTTCAAAAAGCTGGTCTGCAGAAGGAAGCATGAAGTGCAAAATTTCTTGGTAAACGGGTGCAGTGACGTTGGTTTTCAAAAAACACAATGGACCAACACCAGCAGATGACATTGCACCCCAAATCATCACAGACTGTGGAAACTTAACACTGGACTTCAAGCAACTTGGGCTATGAGCTTCTCCACCCTTCCTCCAGACTCTAGGACCTTGGTTTCCAAATGAAATACAAAACTTGCTCTCATCTGAAAAAAGGACTTTGGACCACTGGGCAACAGTACAGTTCTTCTCCTTAGCCCAGGTAAGACGCCTCTGACGTTGTCTGTGGTTCAGGAGTGGCTTAACAAGAGGAATACGACAACTGTAGCCAAATTCCTTGACACGTCTGTGTGTGGTGGCTCTTGATGCCTTGACCCCAGCCTCAGTCCATTCCTTGTGAAGTTCACTCAAATTCTTGAATCGATTTTGCTTGACAATCCTCATAAGGCTGCAGTTCTCTCGGTTGGTTGTGCATCTTTTTCCTTCCACTCAACTTTCTGTTAACATACTTGGATACAGCACTCTGTGAACAGCCAGCTTCTTTGACAATGAATGTTTGTGGCTTACCCTCCTTGTGAAGGGTGTCAATGATTGTCTTCTGGACAACTGTCAGATCAGCAGTCTTCCCCATGATTGTGTAGCCTAGTGAACCAAACTGAGAGACCATTTTGAAGGCTCAGGAAACCTTTGCAGGTGTTTTGAGTTGATTAGCTGATTGGCATGTCACCATATTCTAATTAGTTGAGATAGTGAATTGGTGGGTTTTTGTTAAATGTGAACCAAAATCATCACAATTAAAAGAACCAAAGACTTAAACTACTTCAATCTGTGTGCATTGAATTTATTTAATACACGAGTTTCACAATTTGAGTTGAATTACTGAAATAAATATATATATATATATATATTGCGTTCTGCAAGTGAACAACACCTTGTGGTGCCATCCCAAAGAGGCACAAAATCTCTATCACGGACCTTTTCCTGGACTGTGCCCAGCTGGTGGAATGACCTCCCGATCTCAATTCGAA